>NC_000071.6:38833284-39133284 GCF_000001635.26 Mus musculus | reverse complement strand
AATGCAAAAATAAATCATAGCAGTGAAGCACAGCCTTAACCTTCTCCATAAGAAGGCAGATAAAGTATATAGGGTAGTAAATGAGAAACATAGATGTGAGAGCATAATTGACTGTCATCCCAACTCCACCATAGAATTAATTTCTCTCCATGGTGAAACAGAGAATTAGATAGAGCTATTCATAGAACAAGCAAGACAATAATATTTGACTTCAAGAAGAAACTATTACCACCTCTAGCCCCCCTCAAACTCTATAACTATAGTTTTTCCTGCATATTCTACTTGTTTTCATATAATATGGAATCTAATATTTATAGCAAAAGCCCAAGAATTCTGGTCGAAATCCTGGCTCTCTTTCATGGTAATCCCCCTTAAAGGAAGTTATTAAATTATTGTGACCTTAGTCAACACATTTGTAAAATGGGATGATGTATATATACCTCATGGGACCTGGCACAAGAAGAATAACACACATGGTGAAGCATTCTGGATCATTTGTCCTCCCATTCAAAATATCCAGGGGCCAGTGAAAGGAAATAAACACTGAGTTCCTTTTATTCTGCCTGGCTGGAGACATTGGGAGTCAGGGCGCTGATAAACATGTTTTGTCATTCAGGTTTTGGGTTTAATATGGGGTGGGGGGATGAACACAGTACAAAGAGTTAAGGTGGAAAAGGCCCTTGTTTTGATAGCTTGAAATTCCAGGCACATTTTGCGATCTGGATTGCAGGAAATCAGGCAAGCACAGTGACAGAGAAAGAATGAAATTCCTTCTCAGTGGAGAGTATTCTACTTCTGTCTCCACAGGAAGCCTGCTTTTTCAGGAGTTGGTCTAAGAAAGGAGAAATGTAATGTTTCTCTGAAGAAGGCTCAAGCTTTGTCCCTCACTCAGGTCTCAGAGCTTGAAGACTGAGAGTCAGAAGCCCTGTCTCAGAAGACCTAGAAAGCCCAGGGTCTGAGTGGAGGAGGTTCATCTCCATCCCTGTCCTCTCACTTAGGTTTGACCTGCAACTCATGAGTCATCCACCACACAAATAGTCTTCAGAGAAAAGAGGGGGCCACAGATCCAGGGCATAGGCAAGCCAAGCCATTAGGAAACAGCAATAAACGGAGTCCTTGATTTATGCTTAATTTTAGCTCACTAATATCTACATTGTATTCTATAAATGAATTATATATAAGCATGGTAGCAGATCTATTTAATTTATAAATGAGTAAATAGTTTTATATACTACAGATATGTTTAGCTTCTACGGTACACTAATAAGTAGTAGAGATGTGTACTCAAAAGTCACATTTCAGGATGATGTATTTTGAAAGACTGAGCTTTTAATCTTTGAACTCCACTCTCCTTGCAAAGAATTTCAGCAGTACAAAAAAAAAGACTGAGAAATACATGGAGCATCCATGTTTATTCTTCAGCTTTTTAATGATTCTTTGTGAATTTCATATCATGCTCCCTAATCCCACTCATCTCCCCTTCCCTTCATATCTGCCCTCTGTCCTTGCAACCTCCCCCCAAAAGAAAACAAAACATAAAAAATCATGCCATAGAATCTGTGGTGTGTCACAGTGTGTCAAACAGTATACCCTTTTGCCCAAAGAGCTTTACTCTCAAATGTTCATTGCAATGAGTAACTGGTCTTGTTCCAAGCCTGTGGTTTCTGCTACACTATCAATACTGGATCCTCATGGGGACTCCTCTCAGATATTTGGTTGTTTCCCTTTGTTATGGAGATCCTGCAGCTTTGGATCTGCAGGACTTACCCTTTCATGTGCTCCAGCACCTCATAGATGGAGTAGATGCTGGAATGGGCCAACTCAAAACCCTGACCCTGAGCCTGGGTGGTAGCTGAGTTGGTCAGCCTACCTACTCTCTTGTGCCTATGCCATTAAGACCAGCTCTCCCACTTTGCCCAGGCAAGGCTCAAGACTAGCTCTCCCATGCTCATACCTTGTGGCCAGGTCTCCTGAACCCATGCCACTGGGGCTAGTTCTCCCATGCTACCCAGGCAACAGGTAGGGTCAGCTCTACACAGTCCTCAGACATCAACATGGTACCAAGTGGCAGCCCTAATTTGGGATGTCTGCATGTCCTTTTGTAGTAACATGGGCTACAGACAGTAACACAGACCCCTGCTACTGCAAGGTCATAGACACAAGCATGGTAGCATGGGCCAGAACATAATCATAGCAGCTCAAGCTAATCATATCAGACTGTTCCCCACTACCATTACATCTCCAGTTCTTCCTATCTTCATAGTGCAGGCATCATTCCACTTTTCTTCCTCTCCTTTCTTTCCTCCATATACTTGCTCACTGCAGTACTTCCTGCCCTACCTGCAGCATGAAACAGTGGGAAGGGGGCCTCTCAGGTATCTTAGTGTGCATGGTTTGAACACATGCACTGGGCATTGTTTTGTTCCTTGCGCTTGGGATGGGGAGATAACCTTATAGAAAAGAAAAATCCCATGAACACCCAAACAGAAACCATGTTATCCTTTTGGTCTGAGAATTATAATTATAAATTATAATTATAATATCACAAGAGCAAAGAAGGAATGATTTTTGAAAGGAGCAAGACTGGATTAGGTTATATAGAAGGGGTGATCACACTGAGCTGTAAAGGGAGAAAGAGATTTCCAAGTCTCAATAGGAAAGAGGAAAGAATGGGAAACATATAATTCTAATTTGCAGAAATTGACATAGGGTGGACACTTTGGGATATCCACATAAAGAGAATTGTCATTTGTAAGTGTGTGTGTGGTTAAGGCTGTAGTAGCTATGTTCTATGTCTACATGGTAAAAGACTGCATCTAGGAGCACCTAGAGTGACTGGAAATGATAACAATGTGTAACTTGTCTCCCCTGAAAGTATCATTGACACACTTAGTTTCAAAGATAACAAACTCAGAATTCCCGCTTCATTTCTCTTAGAAACTCTGACTCCTAATGAATCTGGCTTCCAACTATCACTGCTTATAAAAATGCATGCATCCTGTCTACACACTACACTATTCACAAGCACAATGAGCTCTCCTGTCCTTGAAGCCAAAGCAACGCAAACTCTGATTGCACTAACTTAGATCACATCCACAGTCCTCAATTAGATATCACATACACACACAGATGGAGTGTGCAGGAATTGGCTTTGCCACTGCACATGGATTCTCATGTCGGAATGAAGTGTTTCAAACTAGAGGAGAAGACCACATATACCAAGGCAGGAAGCAGAGGTCTATCACATTTTCGTGCATTTACACTACAGAGACAAATTCCTCGGAGCTGCTTCGTTTTTGTCATTTCCATCCCCTCCTGAAATTCATCCACAAGATTTTGTCCATCTCACTGCATTTCATTTCAATCCTTTCAGGAGAGCACAGCCAATGGTGTCATGTCCACTGTCACCCCCAAACTTGCGGAATGAGAACTGTGCTTTCTTTGTGTTGGCTCGTTTTCTTTTCCCTCTGAAACCAGTTTAGAAACTTGAGACTTGAGTTGCTAACACACATCCCAAATCACTATTTTATTCCTGACCTTCTATCTCTGATTATGACACTGTTATCTTTCCTGCTGAGAAATAGATACTAGCTTTATCTTATAGAAAGCTAGCACCAGTTCCTAGAAAGAGGACTTGTGTATAATCAGCATTTAGTTCAACAGAGACTGGCTTAAAGACACTGGGGCTTTGTACAGAGATGAAAAACATCTCTCAAAATGATTCTGAGCACAGCAGTGTTAAGCACTATAGAGGCTACTACAGTTCTGAGCCCAGTGGTTTCCATAAAAAGGAGTCAGCTCCACAAAAGCATCTCATGGCTTCTACTCCCACTCCAGAGACTCATTGTAAATGTAAGACCACCATCTCTCCTCTGTGCCACACTATTATTATCCCAAGGTTGCCTGACATTCAATAAATATTAAATGTGGCAATAATAATGATGATGATGACCATGTAAATAAATAAAATGAAATAATCCTTTTAAATCCTTTCCAGATTGTCTGTATTAATAATTTCAGAATAAGGGAAAAGTCATTTCCTGAGGTCAAAGGGAATATCTTCTGGCCTCCTCACAGAGGATTAAGTCATAGTCAGCTTTCTAATGGCAAATGAGAAAAACTCAGATAAGACTGTTCCCAAGAATCATGAGCCCCATGTGGAAATCATCCCAATAGTATTCTTGAGTTTGGAAATTGCACATTGTGCAATGTAGCTCCAGATGAAACAGATGTGAGTATAACATCTGTTAAAGTAGGTCTAAAGTCACAAGCATGATTGACATTGCTTATCACTCTGAGCTGTAAACACATCTCCTTTATCATAGCCTCTGTGTTTGAACAGTATTCACTATCCACAGTCTTGATACATAGTAGGTGCTGTTGGTGGTTGTGAAAGAAACAATAAGTCTTGTTTATGTTTTAAATTTAGCTCTGTAAATTTGAACCATCTGTGCATAACCTCCCAGTTGGAGCATGCAGACCAAATGAGCACTGTTATATCATTATGTCACTAGTACATTTTCAGACAAGGATTACAAATTATTCCCTTATCCATGCCAGTCCCTATATGAGCATGCTGTAATCGATTTGTGACGTTTGACATGGACATCACATATACATAGAACATCAACACTGTGCCAGGAAGTGGCCATCATATTTAAAGTCTCTCTTATCCCACAGTAGAAGGATGAGTTTTGCAGCAAAGTCATTAATGGGCTAATGATCCATTGATAATGTCTGACTGAGTCTGCAGGACTTCCTTACCAGTGACGCAGTTGAAGAATAATCAGGCAAATTGCAACTACAGAGAATTTGTTTACAATTACTTTCAACTGAAAAAGATAAATTAGTCTACATATACATGCAAGCACATGGTCTTGGGTTATGAGAGGATTCTTAAAATTCAGAGCGGCGGTCGGGGGGAACCCACAACTCCAACCTGCCAGTACTTGACATTCCACTATTACAGAGACACTTGTCAATGCCTATGAAGAGACAGACTTCAATGAAAATGAGAGCAAGTTATACCTGCCATTGACATTTTAGTTGGCAGAGTACACACTGCACTGCTTGGCACAGAGAGACAAACTGCAGCATTGGGTAAAACACCTTCACTACTCCATTGGGCTACATATCAGGAGATCCCTCTCTTGCTCCTGTTCTCTGACATGGTCACTCTCTGTCTTCCCACTGAGACCTACTGCTCTTGAGTAGGGAGGATCGCTGCTTGAGGAAGATGCCCATCTATTCTGTTCTTTAGCTTCTGATTCAGGTCAGGCCAAAGGGGAGCCCCATCTGGAAAGTGAACATTTTCTGCCACTGAATCTCTACCACAACCTCCCTTTAAAGCTAGCTGTAGTCTCTGATATATGACTGCGCCTCCTGAAACCTCCTGCTCAGCAGCAGACCTTGTTGCCTTGTGGATTTCAGTGTTGCTCTCCTTTTCTAATGTCTTTGCTGCGTACTCTGGCCATTGTGCTGCACTTTGTGGTTTACAACTATTAGCATGGCCTTCTTGTAGGTGAAACTTAACTCCTAATTGCTGTGTGCTACATTTCCCTCTGACCCTGCAGACTGTGGTATTTCTCCTGTGGTCTCAAACATTACCTGTATGTGACTTTAAATATCAGCTCCCTGTCTTGGTAGTATCTGTCTCCTTTGTACAATGACATTCATAAGATGACCCTGCTCGGACTCTGTGGAGTTCCCCATGATATATATAGGCTCCATGTGTTCTTGTGTATGGGCTAGAGATATTGACAGTGGTTAAGAGCACTGGATGCTCTTGCACAGGACATAGCTCTGTTCCAAACATCTATATGGTAGTTCACAACTACCTGTAACTTCAGTTCTGGTGGA
This sequence comes from Mus musculus, assembly GCF_000001635.26. Classification (NCBI taxonomy): domain Eukaryota; kingdom Metazoa; phylum Chordata; class Mammalia; order Rodentia; family Muridae; genus Mus; species Mus musculus. The sequence goes on along the minus strand of NC_000071.6, from coordinate 39,127,425 downwards.
ACCGAACCCCTCTATGGCTGGCAGGGACTCTAACCTTACATATGATGCACAGACAACCATGCAACAAGACATCCAAGCATAAAATAAAAGCAAGTTCACTTTAAGAAAAATTATTTGTATAATTTTGACAATAATCATCCATAATATGTATTTTTGTGATTTTAACTTTTTTTATTCCTCAGCATTACTTTATGCTTAGCAAAACGTTTCATTATAATGACGTAATTCCTGTTGAGGGGATGGATAATTATCATGTCTAAAGACAGTTTTGGCTTCTGCCACAGAATGAGGAGGTACTCAGACCAATCCAGGGACGCTGCTAAACATCCTTGGTGCACATGACAGTTCCCTGTGACAAAGACTGATCCATCCCTACGCAGTACCCATTGGTACTGCTGAGTCTGGGAGTCCCTGACCCACATGTATACATGAGCCTAAAACTCCCAGCTATAGTGATGATTCCAAACCAAATCCCACTCTTGTTTTGGGATCTTTAGCTGTAAGGATTTCAGGTCTGTCATATATAGAGATAAATTTTTTAAATTGTTTGACCCTCTGGTAAATGCAGGCAATGACTCAACACATTGAAGGTTGACATGAACATTAAATCGATGGTGTGGAAGGAGTTGTACCAACTCCATCTCCAAGTTCTATCAGGAAAAAGCATGCCACAGTTCTGTCAACCACAAGATAAAATACACCTCTTCCTACTCATGGTTAATGAGACTAAACATGTTGAAACAGCGGGTTCTCATTACACAAATCAAGATGATTGCCCAAATTCTCCTATTAAGACTACAGAAAGTCTGCATCTTGGCTGCTAGTGTTTGTGTTTTACATGTGCAATAAGGTCCAAGCCTACAGGATTTGCTCCACCCCCCCCCCGCCCCATCTTTTTTAATAGTTGTATTTCCAGCTGGTTTTTATTTAAGGCTAGGCTTTTGATTTCTTTTAAATCTGGGCCTTGATCCAATTTGGCTGTCAATATTTCAAAGACTCTCCTGGAAGATGGCTCCATGCCAACCAGGAGATCTGGTCTACCCCTTTTGAGAGTTTGGTGAGTATGCTAGGGTTTCCCATGCATATGTACTGTGGATCTGAAAGTGAAAGTTCCAGTCTGCCAGGATGCTATCCAGGGCAGTGCAGACTCATGAAATATTAGAGTCACTAGAGTTTATACCATTAATTGAGTTGAATAAACTAATTTAACAAATGAAAGTCCTGAGGCTTAGAAAATGGAAGAGAATTCTGAGACAGATCTCTGCCCTAGAGAGTCTTTTTAACTCCAGTGCTACACAGCTATTCCCCTATAGGGCTGAAGCATCAGGAAAAACTTTTCTCCATTTTTTGATTTCTCCTTGCAACTGGACCTTTACTAAGACCATTCATGTTGTGTTAGTCTTACCCTAGCCATATTCAGATCTTCCAACCAACACAAGTGCATTTATAGATTTGGAAAGTCTGTGGACACCTGTTTAATCCCATTCCTTCTACTTGGTGCATGCGTGCACGTGTGTGTGTGTGTGTGTGTGTGTGTGTGTGTGTGATCATTCACTTCCTTCCATCCACTTCCCTACGGCATACTTTATCCTTGGCATTTCTCACATTCTTCTAATCGCTCCAGGAAAGACTGTTCTGCTTTTCTTGCCCATCTCAATCTTATGCCCCATCACCCAAAAAGTAATTCCCACACTTTCTCTGATGTTCCATCCATCAATCACTTACTTTTCAATAGAAACCTCTGAAATCATTCTCCTCCCTTCAAGCCTCATTCAGTATAAATATATGACTACATACATTTTAAGTTCAACAAGAGAAAGTAATAGTCCAAACAAAAGCTAGGGTGCCAGAAACACATCAGGGAAAATATGAACACACTATAGCATGAAAACCCTTGTTCATAATAGTCAATATCTTACATGAAAGGATCTCCTAAAATGCATTGAGAAATAATTTTTTTAAAAAATCACCAAGAACAGAAAATTGAGTTAACAGTGTTCAGGGGCAGTTCTGAGAGAAGTAAGTGATCCTTATAACAGTGTGAGCCACACCCAAATGAACACAAGTCAAGTAAAAATTCAGAGTATCATCTTAAGTCTATTTTGTTCACAGAGATGTCATCATTTGATAATACCCACATGGTGAAAACCATTTTTACTCATTGCTGACAGAAGCTCAAATCAGAACAGCTTCAAGGGGAAAATGGATAACAATCATATTAACTTTAACCTCAAGTAAATTTTGAATTGGCAACTTCGGTTTTAGAAAGTTATTCTGAAGATCATCCTGTGAAATGATGCCCATTTCAAAGTATTCGATGATGCTTGGTTTTTATTTTATTTTGTTTTGTTGTTTTGTTTTGTTTTAACAGCAGTTTATGGGATATAATGACCTAAATCTCCATTAACATAAACTGGTGCAAATTAAACCAGAACCCTCCCTTTGCTTCACATGAGGCTGCACTTAACAATGGACAAGACAGCCCTTTATGCCAATTTAAAGCAGACTATTATATATAATAAATGGAAAATGATGGATGGAGAATCTTGGTTTCGTTTTTTTCTGCATTTGGGGGAAAAAGTTAAAACCTGTGCTTGGGTAGTTTTGTGTACATGGGATGTGTAATATATGCCACAAGATGTTGACCAACCTGGGTGCCTTTTAGAGGAATAGTGGAGCGCACTGACTGCTACTGGAAAGGGAAGGGTAGACTTCTCTTTCTTTCTCTTTTGTCTTTTTGACTCTATAATGTATGTCATCTTAAAGATTGAATTTGAGGCTGAGAGAATGTCCTGTACAATGGCTTGTGCCCATTGTACAAACATAAAAATCTGAGTTCAGGCCCAGAGTGCCTACATAAAATGATACATAGCAGTACACCTGTATTTCCAATGTTCTTATAGCAAACTGAATGAGAAGTTGGAGACAGGGAAATTCTTTGAAGCTCGCAGGCCAGTTAGCCTGCTCTACCCAGCAGTGAATAGCAAGAGTCCTCATCTGAAATAAGGCAGAAATTGAAGACTTATCTCCAAGATTTTTCTCTGACTTCTACATATGTGGAATGGCACACTGGAGTTTGAGCTAATAATGTATCCAAACCTGTGTGCCCACACATGAATACACAGAGATTTTTTTTAAAAAGTGAATTAAATGTAACAAGATGAAGAAATAAGCAACCAAAGGAGACACTTCCCCACTTTAGTGACCTCGCCACCTTAGATGAATTTTCTTAACAACGCCATCGAAAATTGTTCTCTCTGTTTATTATATGTGTTTAGTACTGGAATGGAAGGCAAGTAACAGCCCATAAGTTCCTCCTGCAAGCCTACTATGTGAAGGACAAGTAGAAATCTCCAGGACTGGATGCAACCCCAGAGGAAAAACATGAGTGCCTTGGATAGATGATAACCTTTCACCTCAATGTGAAACCTTTGCCCATGGCTACCATGTAGTGAATGAGAGTCTGTGAGGCCAGCCTACCTCCCTGGCTGGCCTCTTTTCCATCCAAACAGTACACAGTCTCTTATACCACAGAATGGTGTGTATACAGTGTAAAATGAATAAATATATGGGACTTAGTGTTAAACTGACAGAGGCCATAGAACTAACCTTGCTCTTCAGTATCTCCATGGAGGTTGATCATATATGTTTACTATATACCTATGTCCTGAACTCCTGTGGATAATTTCATAATTGTTTAATAACTATAATAATAATAATAATAATGTATTCTTCTAAAGAGAACACCTTCCTGCTTTCTTCCTGTCACATTGTCTATACAGTCATTGAATTCCAGTGCCTGATGTTCTCTGACTCAAAAAAAAAAAAACTGTCAAATATTTTTCAAGAGACAGTCATTGGATAATTATATTTTAAATCATTGTGTAAGTAAATAATGAGACAGCAAAATAGAAGACAGAGGAAGTATTTTTTGTACAATTCTGCATATGCACATTATGCAGACTGACCACTCTCATACCCACATTGTAGTTTTGGGGTGTTGTTTTTGTTTTAGTTTGGTCATTCTGAGAAGCAGGGTGGCTGAGAAGCAGGGTGGCTCTTCCTAAATACTCTATCCTGACCATATCAGAGTGTCTATAACAAAACTATAAGATGAAGTAAAATTACACTATTTTTAGAAACTAGAAATTTGATTTTCCTTTAGATCAAACTAAGAGTTACATATGGGAAAGAATATATGGTTATAAGGAGTCAGTTTTGTGTAAACAGGGTTTTTATTTTGGGGGGGTGGTCACAGGGAAAACCACAGTATAAACTCTAACTCTGTTACCCAGAACATATTCAATGATTGTGTGGTCCTATAATGCAAAGGTACTCTAGGGACTGGATTCTTGCCTTCAACATATCTCATATTATACTTTCTTGGTGTTGCTCCTGCTCATCCTTCAGGACTTGTGTTTTCCTGGTTAGTGTTGCTTGGTTCCATTTGAGTAACTCAGTGCTAGCAGCTTCAGTCTTTTGTTGCATACCACTCTCCATGCTTGGAATTTTATCTCTTCTTATGACAATAAAGGTTACAAGGGAATAAATCATAAAGTCTCCCCTGTGAGCAGCATAAGGTTTTGATTTAGCAGTACTCAATCTATCACCTTTTGCTCCCACTTTGTGGGGTACCTCAACATCTCTCATGCAGAATACAAAGCAGCCTGTAACAGTGCGCACGCAGCCTACTCCCTTACATCAAACTGGTGGCGACGACCCATGGAGGTAAAACTGCTTACTGACATTAAGAAGAGAGAGAAGTGATGTCAAAGTCCATTTTTTTCCTAGAGTCTCATTTACCCACTATAAAACTTACTGCAAGACGCTTGATGCTTTTGGAAATAATTTTCTTCATAACATTAGGAATGGATATTTTCATTCTGTAAAAACGTTAGCAGGAATCACTTTATTCTCCATGAAACCTTTACTGAAAACTCATAGAGAATGTACTATTGGTTATAAAAATTATTAAACAAACTATGGGAGTTCAAGTTATAAGACATATAGTAAACATATAAGATCAACCTCCACGGAGACTGGAAATATCTTAAATATCTTTAGGAAAATGAGCATATATCCCCAAGATCCTGAAGAGTGAGTAAGACCTGATTTCTTTGAAAGAATAGGATGTGTGTTTCTTCAAGGTTTGTTTATTGAGCACTAGCTATGTCTCAGACAGTATTAATATGATAGATGGTCAGTAGCACAAGACTGTAAGCCCTAATAAAAACTGCCTTATAAGGGGGAAATATACCCAACACAGTTAATGTGTAAACACATAAATCAAATATAGTTATAGATAAAGCATTACATAAATCATATATAGTTATAGATAAAGCATTACTGAGAAGCAGAATAATAAAATGTGACAACAGAAAAGTTTTCATCACTTTTAGGGGAGCAGGATTTGAAATCTTAAATATGCTGTCTGTGGCCTCTCACTGAGAAGTAAAGTGTGACCTCTCAGCTGGTTAAGGATATTAAGAAGATGAGGAAAGAAAAGAATATAAACAGTGAGAATCCCACAAAAAGTTTAGGTTGGAGCATATTTGAAAATAAACTTAGGATTTACTGAGTGGCTTAAGGTTGGATATTTATGAAAGTTCTTGGGAGCAGACAAAGCCCTTTATTGGATATATTTAACTTGTAATCAATTAAATATACGGCTACAGAATCCCTGAGCTCAAGGAAGAGGTTTGGACAGAAGAGGAAATATGAAGGGACCAGGATGTGGGCAGGTTTTAAATCTGGATACTGAAGGCTTGCAGGAGTCAGAGAAAAAAATAAAACATTAAAATTAAAAAATAAATAAAGTATGAAATTGATGCTGATCTTCAGATGATACCAACTAAGAAGCTAAGAAAATGGTCACAATCAGTAAATGGGTTGAAAGGAGTGTCCATCACATTGTGAACAGGTTGCTGTCCTTATGTAAGCTAGACTGGGGTGGTGCAATCCAAGCCAAGGAGCCCTGTAGTGTTCCAGTAAGAGAAAGAATCTCCCAGCAATGAGGAAGGACCCTGCTGAAAGCTTTAGAGAGGCTATGCCTCTGCCATCACCTTCATCTCAAACACTCAAGGGGTGTGAGAAGATGCTCTTTTCAGACACTTTAGATACCTCATTGACACAGCCCTGGGAAACACACACACCAGGCTTGGTGACTGCAACAGGAAAAGCCTGCAGGGATTCCAAAATATAAAATCTACCCTGTGACTTAAGATGACAAATTCTCTTAGTGTTTTGATGTCAAAGTACATGAATGGGTGAGAATCTTGGAAAGGTACTACACAGGCTTAAGAACATCAACCACGGTCTTTCCTTCTTTCCCACTTTCTGATCTATAAGGCAAATGTGTGTAGACACTAGACAGGGGGGTAATGCAAACCAGTCATATAGATTCTACAAGTTCGCCATGATTTCTAGTATAGAGCTCTCTGGCAAACATCCCAGCAGAAGCCAAAATGAGTTTTTCGTATCCCTAAGAACATCTAGGCCTTCACATAACCGTTAAGTCACACCTATAGGCCTCATAGGGCTGTCAAAATGGGTAGCATGCTCAGGAGTCCAGATCCTGTGGCTCTGGGCAACTGTATTTGCTAGGGGGAAAGGTGAAGGAGAGTTTAAAGACAGAGGTCAGACATGTCCCCTCTCTCACCCTCATCCCCCTAGAGAGTAACTGGCAACCTCTCCTTTTAGAAATCCTGGAAAAAAAGAGCTAAGAGTTCTGGTCTAATAACTATGGGCTTAAGTATCAGGCTAAGAGATTATATTTCAACCCGCAAGCAAAGATGACTTCTAGCTAGGGAAATCTGAATTTCCATAATGCTGTGCAGCTTTTAATAGTACCCAGTGGGCACGGATAGTTATGGTGCTTCTTAAGTCTAATTACAATGGAGTCTAAGCCAAAAAGCTCCATGTGAATAAGCATTTGACTCCTAGCCTGAGCGATATTTAATACAGAAAAAAAAAAATCAGAACAAAGCAAAGACTCCTTATTGCCCCCTTATCACTAAGAACAATTTTTGATCTGGGCTTTGGAATGCCCACACTCAAATTCTGATGCTGACTTTTAGCATTGAGATGACCTTGAGCCAGACTCTTCACCCTTTAACACTCAATATAGAATTCAAACAAAGACTGGTATGTTCCCTAAATGATCACCTGTCTATGCTGGTCGGGCATTCAATACTCTCTCATCTCAATCGCCCTGCCTTTTATTCTTCAAATTGTACTGATATATTACAATTATGCAGCCATCAAATTTCTATGTGACTATATGAGGATGTCTTGGTCTCCCTGTGCTGCTGTAACAACAGAAATGTCTTTCTCACAGGTCTTGGAGGCTTAGATTTTCAGTGTCAAAGTGGCAGCAAGTATGGCATCTGTTGATTTCATTTCTAGTTTCACAGAAGTCCCCATTACACTGTTTCTGCACATGATCAAGATGGAAGAAGATGGCTTGCTCTTTAGGGTCCCATACAAGGAAACTAATCTTGATCATGAGAATGTGATTTTCATTGTCAACTTAGACTGGATTTTGAATTGTCTCTGGGTAAATTTGTTTCCAAGGAAGTTTAACTGGGGAGAGAAAATCCACCATGAATATAGGTGGCACTATTCCATGGGCTGAAGCCCTGCACTGAATGAAGAAGAAAGAGCTAAGCATCTTTACTAGTCTCATTCTGTTTCTTGACTTTGGATATAACATGCCCAGCTCCTCCTATTCCCAAAGCCTTCCCTGCCAAGACGGTCTTTATGCTCAAACTATACGTGTCAATAATGAATAAGAACATGTCATGAATTGAAATGGAATGGGGAAAAACATGGAAAGAATTTGAGGGCAAGAGGGAAGAGTGGGAATGGTTTAAATACAATAGTTATGCATGAAATCTTAAAAATATATATATACTAAAATTTTGATAAATAAAGTTAAATATAATTAAAGACTTACAATAACTTTGTGAAGTAGGTAGGCATTGGCATGTGCAATTTGAGAATTAAGGAAAGTGAAGGAAAACTGGTAAAATAACTTTCCCACCTTAACTGGATTACCAGGTTTGGGATCTTATCCAGCCTGGTGAATCTTTCTCTCACATCCTTGTGCTTCCATTTGAAGAAAAAAAAAAGAAAAGAAGAGAAGAGAAGAGAAGAGAAGAGAAGAGAAGAGAAGAGAAGAGAAGAGAAGAGAAGAGAAGAGAAGAGAGAAGGGAGGGGAGGGAGAGGGGGAGGAGAGGGGGAGGGAGAGGGGGAGGGCAGGGGAGGGGAGGGGAGGGGAGGAGAAGGGAAGAGAAGGGAAGGGAAGGGAAGGGAAGGGAAGGGAAGGGAAGGGAAGGGAAGGGAAGGGAAGGGAAGGGAAGGGAAGGGAAGGGAAGGGAAGGGAAGGGAAGGGAAGAGAAGAGAAGAGAAGAGAAGAGAAAAGAAAAGAAAAGAAAAGAAAAGAAAAGAAAAGAAAAGAAAAGAAAAGAAAAGAAAAGAAAAGAAAAGAAAAGAAAAGAGGATGGAAACAAGGAAGACACACTGATCCAAGTCTCCACTTCATCAAAGGGTGGACAGAACATGAAGTTCCTGACAATGTCATTCACAACCAAGGCCAGCTTGACAACAACAACAACAACAAAAAGATGTATTAGGTTCACAGCTGAAATAAAATAAAAACTCATTCTCTTAGCAGATAAAACTAACAATTGCTTAGAATCCCAGATGGTTCCACCTGATACTCAGGAAATGGGTATCTACATTTGCCATAATTCTATACCAAGTCCGTGAGTAGGAAATTGATTTTTGCTTAGAACAAGAAGGGATTTTTTGGTGGGTTGGTTTGTTTGTTTGTTTTTGGCTTTTTTTTTTTTTTGCAATTCCAATTTTATTTAGATGTTGGCTACCGCAAGCTCCTCACCCTTTGTCCCAACTACATGGTTTGGCATTATCATCACAACTGCCAGAGGAGACAGGGTTACAAGGGACCCGTGCCTTTCTATATCTGACCATACATGCCTGGTCTACCAGACACCTTTGAACATACACTCTATAAGAAAAACTATATAGAACAAAACAAACAAAGGGAGCCTGTCATGTACCACAGAGAGCTTGCTCTTGATTTGTTTCCTACTAAATAAATTTCACAAACACTATGAAATTTTTTTGTAGGTTAACTCCTGATGGCCCAGCCACATCCTTAACTGGTGTAGGCACCTTAGAGACATTAGATAGGCTTGATGACTGATGCTTTTTAAATGCACCATCATTCCAGTGTCTTCGGAGGTAGCTGTTGGCTTTTCTTTATTTGCTTGATAATCTTTACATTATAGTTTTAATATAACAAAATTATTAATATTATCATTAAAACCCAGGGATCTTAGGCATACAGTTTAATGCACTTTTAACTTTTGTAATCACATATTCATTTTTGGATTTGTTTGTTTGGTTGGTTGGTTGGTTGGTTGGTTTTGTTTTTTTCGAGACAGGGTTTTTCTGTATAGCCCTGGCTGTCCTGGAACTCACTCTGTAGACCAGGCTGGCTTCAAACTCGGAAATCCACCTGCCTCTGCCTCCCAAGTGCTGGGATTAAAGGCATGCACCACCACCGCCTGGCTTGGATTTGTTTTTTAAGTTTTAATTTTTGTTCATTATTAATATGTATAATTAATAATCTATCAATACTAAATAAATTATTAATAAATAATAAGGTGTTTGTTGTGGGGGGGTATGCAAGCTATGGAGTGCTTATAGAGGTCAGAAGACACATCTGTGGAGTCAGGTGTCAGCCTGCCTTTACATAGCTTTTAGGGCTATTACTCAAGGTATCAATTTGTGCAGCAAGTGTCTTTTTCCTTTTGAGTCATCTCACCAAGGTCAAATCATTTATGAGTTTGGTGGGGTATTTTTTGGTTTGTTTGTTCATTGTTTTGTTCCTGTATCATCCTAGAACTTCAAGCATACTGGACAGGGACTTGTTAATTGAGCTGTTTAAGACACAATAGGACTTACTGTCTTAGAACCTTCAGTCACTCCTTCCCAGACACCCAGAGTGCCACCCTCTGGTTATTCCTCCAGTGTGTGCTTTTCTTTACTTCTTTTCCCTCACATCTGTTTTTTGTGTTCTTGAGCAATATAAAAACGGTGGTTGACAGCATGACCCTTTTGTGTCTGCTCTTTCTGGTTTTATTATCATTAAATGATAGGCATCAAAGTGGTTTTAAGGTTTTTGAATTTTTTTATGTTTGAACTTTTGATACCATGACTCAAGCTGTGACTATGTTATGAAAGTTATCTCATTGTCACATGGTCATTTCTGTGGGATAAGAATATGGGAAGAAATTGGAGATTATAATGTTGCTGTATATTAAATTTTCTAACCAACTTCAATAGAGTTTTCCTTTTCTACATCACTTCCCTACAAACACCGTTATCAGTCTTCTTGCTTACACCCTCTCCCTAAAGGTTGATGCTGTCTTTTATAGTCTAGTCAATCTATTTTGTGCACACTAATATATCATCCAGTTTATTTTATGAACATTAGTGTAGCCAATATGCATTTCTCTAATATCTAATCTTAGTATCTTTTCTTGCAATTATTGAACCTTGTATGTTTGTTTTTTTTTTTAATGTGGGATCTGGCCTAGTCTTTGTTCACAATTTTAAAGTTTTTGTCTCTTTATTATTGAACTGTAGGGACTGATTACATACTAGGAATATAAATCCATTTCCAGATACAGGATTATAAATTATTTCGTTCAATTTGTGCCTTGTCTTTTCATTTCTGAAAGTTACTTTTGATGAGCTGAGGCATTCATTTTTAACAAGTTCAGCCTGCCACCTGATTGTCTGCTTTTATGGCTGAATGTTATACTAAGAAAATCATTCCTAGAGCAAAGACACAAAGAAGCTTTGCTTTGTGCTCTCAGCTCTCACACCTAGGACTGTAGTATCTTGAGCGACATCATTGCTGATGTGAAGTATGGCTTGAATCTTTCCTTTCTCTTGTCTCCTCTTTCTGAGACTGGGTTTTTATGTACCAGATAGTGGCTTTGAAAGAGCTGAGCAGCTGAAGATGTCTTTGAATTTCAGATCCTTTTGCTTCTACTTACAGCATTGAGGATTGTAGCCAGTGCTTCATGCATGCCACACAGTGTTTGCCCAGCACCCCAGGCCAGTATGCATGTTCCCAGTGTTACTCATGAAAATACTGTGCTTTCTTTATTAATCTGCTTTAAGACTTCAGCCAAAGGTCACTTAAACTATCTTCCCTCTCATATCTCTTTGATTTATCTTTACATCTTGTTTATGATGATGGTGTACTGTCTTAATCATTGGGTCTTCATGGTCTTAAAAGCATAAGTTCTCTTAATGTGTTCCTTTAAGGTAAATTTTAGGGTCAACTTGTGTCTACAAAACCACAATAATTTTCATCAAAATCATATGGACTAAGCATCATGTCTTAAAGGGATTAACATCCAAACTTAGCCTTTTAGTCAAACAAACAAACAAGCAAGCAGACCAGCAGGGAAATAAATGCACACATGCATCAAATTGAGCCTCTGTGTCCTCCCCACAGCATCCCTGGCTTTCAGCATATAGGTCTTTGTACACTACCACAGATTCATTCCTAGTTATTTTAGTACTAGTCTTTTAAGTACTAGACTGAAAACTATTGGAGTTGTAAATTTTCTTTCTCCACGAACTTTCTGTGTGCTACTGCTTCTGCATCTTGAAAACCATGATTCACTAATCAAGCCTCAGAATTTCAGCATCTTTACATTTCTTTATAGTTCCTTTAAGAATGTATAACTGTACAACCAGGTCAATCAATAGGCAGTTTTGTTTCTTTTTCTCTTTATTTCTGTTTTCTTCTTTGTTCGTTTTTGTCCAGTTGTGTCAATCACTGTTTCGATCAAGAAAGTCCTTTGGCACATCTTGGAATTGAAGCTGGAGGGTGATGAATTGTATAGTTTTGTTTATTACCAAATGTATATTTTTTTCTACTATCATGAGGTGGAATTGTGTCTCTCACATTTTTTTTTAACTTGAAGAAATCTGAAACTTGCCATTTCACTGTCTTTTGACTCCCTTTGTTTATGATGAGAGCTAAGCTATCACTGTGATTAATATTCACTTATTTTATATGTCTTTTGTTTACTCTGGTACACTTTATGACAGTGAATCTAAACCTGTGTGTTGCAACCCCTTTGGCAAACATCTATAAATATATTTTCATTAGGATTCATAACAGTAGCAAAATTACAGTTATGAAATAGCAACAAAAATAATGTAATGATTGGAGATCACCACAATGTGACCCCCAATGTGAGGAACTGTATTAAAGGTCCATAGTATTAGGAAGATTCAGAACCACTGTTTTAAGGAATTTTCTTTATTTTGGCCACTTATAAACGAACAATGACAGGCCGCACTTCTGTTGAATTTTCACTTATTTGCCTAAGTATCACTGAGATTCCAAGATGGTTCAAAAAATATTCACTTCTTCAATGTTTATATTGTCAGACCCAGACTGGAAACTGGGACGAGAAGGGATAGAAATGTGTGGTTGTGAGAAAGAAGTCTCCCTAGTCAGGGTAGCCTCTGAACCACAGAGTAAATGTCCAGGTTTGAGTGCCTGCTGCTTAAGAAGCAACGTTCCACTGTGCTCAAGGCTAAAGAGGATCTTCCTAGCATCCCTTAAATTCCTGGGTTTCTGTAAGAACTTCCTCTCTGAGCAATGTTGGATAGTCTTAAACAATGAACACTGCGGCGTTTCAAGGCAGAAGTCATTTAGTAAACATTTATATACAACATCTGCTGCTGGAGACACGCTGCCTGAGGTTTGCTGGCTTTAAGCTTGCCACTCATGACATGGTGTTCCCAATCTCTATTTCACCCTGGGGTCATTCTAGCTTCTCCCAAACACTTCCATGCCCTTTGCAAGAGTATTACCTCATACTATGGTGTACTGATGATTCAGAATAGCTTTTATTTCTCCATGTCATGACTTATGTCTGTGGACACTTCAGGTGTGGTACTGCTATGATCTTAGATCCCTGCTCTAGAAAATCAAGGGCTATCATGAACTTCCAACTGTCCTCAGTTCTTTCCCTTCCAGTATATTCAATGTCCTTCCTCGATATTGGCTTCTGATTTCCTTTGCAGGGACTTTGTATGGCTTCCAGGCCCAACTAGATCCATGTAGCACAGTGGAATGGAAGGCCCATATAGTCCAACATAATTGTCTCCTTGGGAGAAAACCTCAACATAAAATAGACTAGACCTAGCTGGACGGTGGTAGTGCATGCCTTTAATCCCAGCACTTGGGAGGCAGAGGCAGGAGAATTTCTGAGCTCGAGGCCAGCCCAGTCTACAAAGTGAGTTCCAGGACAGCCAGGGCTATACAAAGAAACCCTGTCTCGACCTAGTGTCTGAGCACACAGCACCATCCTAAGTCCAACACCTATGATAATTTTCAGGCATGATTTCTGTTGATTTTGCATTTTCTGCATATAAGTTTCAGTTGCTTCAAATGTTTCTTACTTTCATACAAATGTCCATTCTTGCCCTCTGTGTCTCTCTTCCCTGCTCTTAAACCGTGTTTCCCAACAATAATATGCAAGAGTGATTAGCATTTGGTCTTTGTCTTTGTGTGGTTTCAGCAAGTCAATGGTTGTATTCACCTGACATGAAAGATTATAGCAGCATATGTAGCAGAGGATGGCCTAGTTGGCCATCAATGGGAAGAGAGGCCCTTGGTCTTGCAAAGATTATATGCCCCACTATAGGGGAATGCAAGGGCCAGGAAGCAGAAGGGGGGGAGGGGGAGGGTATAGAGGCTTTTCAGAGAGGAAACTAGGAAAGGGGATGAGCTGGAGACAGCTTCTTCCATCTCTTAAGCTGTAAATCTTGATTCTATAGTGTTTGAACTCTTTTATTTTCTTTTTAAAGTTTATTTATTTATTTATTTATTTATTTATTCATCCATTCATTCATTCATTCATTCACTTTACATCCTAATTGTTGTCCTCCTTCCAGCCCCCCCATCACACAGTCCCTACCCCCAATCCCTTCCCCTTCTCTGAGAGGGTTGTGGCCCCTCCTGGGTATTCCCTCACCTCAGCACATCAAGTCTTCAGGGTTAGGCACATTCTCTCCCACTGAGGCCAGGCAAGGCAGCCTATCTAGAAGAACATATTCCACAGACAGGCAACAGCTTTAGGAATAGCTTTCACTCCAGTTTTTGAGCAACCCACGTATAGACCGAACTGCACATCTTCTATGTAGGGTCCTATGACCAACCTGTGTATGCTCTTTGATTGGTGGTGCAGTCTCTAAGAGCCCCCAAGTGTCAAGGTTAGGTGACTCTGTTGGTATTCCTGTGGAGTGCCTATCCCCTTCAGGGCCCCCAATTCTTCTTGCAACTCTTCCATAAGAGTTCCTGTGCTCCATCAAATGTTTGATTGTGGGCTTCTCTACCTGTTTTACACAACTGCTGGGTGAAGACTCTCAGAGGACAGTTACGATAGGCTTCTGTCTGCAAACATACCAAAGTAAAATTAGAAGTGTCAGGAACTGTTGCTTGCCCATAGAATGAGTCTAAATTTGGACCAGTTATTGGTTGGTCATTCCCTCATTCTCTTCTCCATCCCCATCCCTGCATTTCTTTTAGACAGGTTAAATTGGGGTCAAATGTTTTCTGGATGGGTTGATGCCCTTATTGTTCCAATGGGGTTCCTGCCTAGCTACAGGAGGTGGCCTTAATCCTCAGCACTGTGAGTTTCAGCAAAGGTCACCCCCATTGATTCCTGGGAACATCTCCCTTATCAGGTCTCTGGCACATCCTCAAGATGCCTCCCACCCTCTCACCCCTGCCAGCTGCAGATTTCCATTTATTCTCCTGGCCCTCTGGCCCTCTTTCCTACCTCTCCCAACACCTGATCCAGAAAACCCCCATTCTCCTCACTGTCCCCTGTCCTACCCAGTTTCCTCCTTCCTTCTGCCTCCTATGACTATTTTATTTACCCTTCTAAGTGATATCCAAGCATCCTCACTTGAGCCTTCTTTTTTGCTTAGCTTCTTTGGGTCTGCAGATTTTAGTGTAAGTATCCTGTACCTCATGGCTAATATCCACTTATAAGTAAGTATATATACCTTGCATGCACCTTTGGGACTGAGTTACCTCACTCAGGATGGTGTTCATGATGTCTTTGTTTTTAATGGATGAATAGTATTCCATTGTGTAGATGTACCAACAGGACATCTAGGTTATTTGTAGTTTCTGGCTATTATGACTAAACCTGTGATAGCTGAGTAAGTGTCCCTGTGGTATAGTGGGCCACCTTTTAGGTATATGCTGAGGAGTGGAATAGCTGGGTCTTGAAGTAGAACTATTTCTAGGTTTTTGAGAAACCTCCAACTCTTTTTTTTTTAATTTCTTTTTCTTTAATTAGGTATTTTCCTCGTTTACATTTTCAATGCTATCCCAAAGGTTCCCCATACCCACCCACCCCCAATCCCTTACCCACCCACTCCCCCTTTTTGGCCCTGGCGTTCCCCTGTACTGGGGCATATAAAGTTTGCAAGTCCAATGGGCCTCTCTTTGCAGTGATGGCTGATTAGGCCATCTTTTGATACATATGCAGCTAGAGACAAGAGCTCCGGGGTACTGGTTAGTTCATATTTGTTCTTCACTTACCAAAGCTAGATCTGCCCAGGACACACCATATGCTGGTCACCCTTAAAAGTATTAGATGATTTTTTTTGTTCCTTTATGTAATCTTGCTCTAGAGGATGAAAGTTTTATTTGTTTTCAATTATCCATCTCTCTTATAAAGACAATGTCAGATTTTTCTGTAGAACACACTCTGTCAGTTCACTGCCTCTGAGAACCTTATTACTTTTCTCCATGCCCCCTTTGTGTGTGAATTAGATCAGTTGATTTAAGTTTTGGGTTCCTTTTTAATGATTTCACTGTACAAAAACATCAAAGACTGATGGAGCCTCTGGCCAAGGGTAGGTTCCAGAAGCCCAGAGCTTTCCTATCTATGGGCCTGAAGAAGTCAAGACAAGGCTGGTGCATCATTTGTTCTGAGTCAAATGAGAAGTAAGCACTGTGAGTGGAAATAGCATCTAGGATTCCCTAATGCCCACCCAATAGTCTCCATGCCTAACAAACAGATATAGGATATAAAAATTGTTTATAATATATAAAGAAAAATTAAAAATTAGGAGAGGCTAGAAATCATGTATGCACATTCATTTTACACATATGTTGATTGCAAATTTTTTAATAGCCATTTTCAAGAAACAGGAGAGAGAAAATAGAAAAAATATTTTCTCGTTGATGGAACTCATATTTTAGTACATGAGCCAGTTAAGAAATAAAGTCCAGGAAAAAAAAACATGTGTGTCAGGTATGCTAAGTGCCACAATGAGAAAAATAATCAGAGAAAGGAGGTCAGGAACCAAGAGAGATAAGGCCAAGTGTAATTTAATTAGAGAAGCTATTAGGAAAAGCCTCTATGCTGTATGGCATTTAAGCAAATGTGGCATTGTCGGCTTCACTATTGCTGAAGGGGGTCATCTTACTCTGCCTTCTAATCCTTTGCCACTCATTGTCAGGGACTGTGTGTCTCAAAGAGAACTTTTGGGACCTCCCCTCAGTAAGAGTCACATCACACATGGTGCAGTGATCAATTATGCTTATCATGTTTAGAAACTATTTCTTGGTTGGTTTTTCTCTCTTCCCCACTCATCTTCATGAAATTATGGGACTATTGTAAACTGGGTGATTCAAGCCTTTCTCTGAGAACAGGATGAAAGAACAAAGGAAACATTAGACATGTGTCCTTGTCCAGGGGTAAACTTGACAAGGTCCAGTCCAGAAATGGAGCCAAAGCCTCAAAGGAGTCAAGGTTGCAATTTCTGGGATCTTACTCCTCTCCTGTGTTGTGGTTACCAGTCATAGGGCAGCTATGTCTGATGTATCCTGTGTTCTTCCGGCCAACATTGTCTGTTTTAGTTTAGAAGGCCTCCCTCCCTCCCTCTCTCTCTCTCTCTCTCTCTCTCTCTCTCTCTCTCTCTCTCTCTCTCTCTCTCTCACACACACAGACACACACACACACACACACACACACACACAAATAGTATGTAAGAATTGGTGCTGCTTAATAAATGTACCTGGCATAAGATTCAGTGTATGCAAGACCTCTTACTCTCAGCTGTTCATTTTGTTCTTTATTTTTCATGCTCAGTCCTCCCCATCAACACTACCTGCAGGGTTAGGTTAGGTCATAGGACAGCACCTGTCTTTGCAGCCTTGGAATATCTGCACCCAAGATAGTGGACTGTTTGTTTAAGGAATGACTTGAGTGAAAGGATGGGTGGGAAAATGGAGCAAAAAGTAGGAACATAGAATAGATTATCCTTAGTAATCTAAACATAGTACAGTTTTTTTTTTTTAATGTATGCTATACAAGATGCTAAAACCGAGTCTACTCCTCTGTTCCATTCTGGGTGGAGCTTGATGACTTGTTTAATCAATAGAGGACGGCAGATGTGACAGTTGGTGCATCTAAGGGAGTCGTTTAGAAGGTTCTCCAGCTCTTGTTGCAACTTGACCTAGGAAAAGACTGCTGTCTTGTGAAGACAGACCATGTGGAAAAGGAAAACCCAACTAGCTCCAAGCTAAGTCAATGTGTCAGACCTGTCTCTGTGGCCATCTGGCTGCTACCGCATGAGCAAATTCAAACAAGAACTGCTCAGCTGAGCCCAGCCATCTATGGAAATGGGGGATGTGATGCACTGATACCTTAAACAACTAAATTTGTGGTATTTTGCTGTAATATAGTAAATTACTGGAATGCCTAGGTGAAAAAAATAATGCCTGAGAATTCATAGTCACTTGATGCTTGCAACAACCACAACAAGAGAGAGAGAGCAGGTGTGAATGGCACATATCATAGATGAAGAAACCCTAGTTAGGGGGATCTAGGGTTAGAATCCCAGTCTAGACTTAAAGGAGTGGCCAAGGTAATAAAAAGATAATGAGTTGAAAACAAAAGAATTTATACACACAATGAGTATAAAATTTTCTGTATCTTTCTGACTTTATTTAATTGACTTCAGCTTGAGCTGAGAATGTATAATCTAAGTAGCCTTACCTGAAATGAATACTTAAATCTTAAGATTACATATGAACTATGGTTAAAAATAAACTAAATAGAATTCCTGTGTACCTGGAATAGCACTGACTGTGCCTTTTACTCGGTATAGCATATTGAAAGTACGTTCTGAAATTTTTGCATCTTCCCAGCTGTTTCTGGACTTGATCCAATCACTTAGTAACTACCAAGAAGTCCAGCAGAGCAAAGGTTCAACTCTTCTCTCTGTTAATTAGTCCAGGCAGTTTAGAAGGTCCAAGCCCTGAAATTCATTTCATGTACAGTATCGCCAATTAGGTCAAATCTGTCTGAAATTTTTAGAATCACAGCTCAGCAATCAGTGGATAGACACACCAATGTAACAAAGGCCAAGATAGATTTCCTTTAGTGGTTCCCTCAAGACAACACATCAAAGTCTTTTTAAGACACAAAATTACGTTTTGTATGCTTTGTGAAAATAAGTGCCCAGTTTTGAAAGATGTGCTAGTGAGCAAATGCTTAGTCATTTGGCTCTATGTAGTAATGTAAAGAAAAGAGCATTACTGGATTTCCTTATCTTTTCTCATTTCCCACATTTTTTAATGAACTTTTCACTAGCCATCAGTCTTTTCAGTCAAAAGTTCCACTCTGGTGAAGATAGGCTTAGCAGAGGGGTCATGCTTTGTCTATCTGCCCAATATGGCCACAATGACTAAATCTACTTTTCACTATTACATTAGACATTTAAATTGGCCTCCCAAGGCTGGGTAGTCAAACTGGTTTGTTGGGCACAGACTGGACCTTAAGTCCACCAAAAATCACACCAATCATGAAGGAAATTGAAGGTATATTTGGGGATGTTTTCCTTCCACAACACCCTCATTCAAGATGGAAGGACCTACCAGCTACTGGAGCCATTTCCTCATGGGGAAACCTCTGACATCCTGTGTCACCTAGCATCAGTGCTCCTTAGCTGTTCTTGGCAGGGCAGAAGAATAAGTATTTGGATTTTAGTTTGGAGTCTTGAAAAAGTTTCACCTTTGCACATGGCTTTCTCAGCAATCATGTGCAACTGAAGAAAAAACTGAAGCAGAGATGCTGCCAGGGCAAGCCTGAGCAGTGGGCACAGAAGGCCAGAACACAGCCCTGCTTCCCCTTGCTCCTGAGCCAGACTGGATAGCTGGAACCAACCACAACAAGTATGGAAAAGTGCACCACATGGGACCACATAGGATAATATGGAAGGACAAGACTCATGATCGAGCAACAAGAGATGTTACTAATAAGAGAAGTCCTCCCATTTCTACACAGATACTTAATGTTGATCTTTCCCATGAACAATGGATATCAGTGATAGAATCTTTTAGTGTATTATTGGATCTGACTCTCACTTGTCTCCAGTTCCTTTAAATACTGACTCTTGAAACCAATGGACATTCGCTTAAGTTGGATGATGATGAGCCTTTAGAGGTCCTGCCTATACTCTGCAAATGATCCATTACAAGTGTGATACAATGTTGATCTCTTAGTATCTTAAAGGCTAGAGAAAGCAGCTAAGATAAAAGTATGCAAGCTGGACAATCTTACAATTTGAAGCCTTGGCATATATCTGCTTTCTCTAACAAAGTGTTCTACTATTGTACATGTAAAATACACCTGCTCATGACCTGCTTGAGAGTTTAAAAAACATTTTTGGCCAATTTTTTATCTTTATTATCCTATTGAGCTGAAGAATCTACTTCAATAATAGGGGTGTGTGTGTGTGTGTGTGTGTGCGCGTGCATGTGCATGTATGTGAATGTTTGTGTGTGAGTAATTTTTATATGTGTTGATTCTAACTATTGCTGGGTGTTTTGTATATATTATAGGTTCTTCTATGACACAAACCTTTAAAAATGGCTTATGAAGATGAAGTTCTCTAGACTAGAATTGTCAGTGATGCTAACCAAGTTTAATGTTTCCACATTTCTAATTATACTATGATTATTATCTTCATCAAAGACAATTAGACACCATAACACTGGATACCCCAAGCAGTGTCTCATCATGATTAAAAAAAATTGAGCATTGACTAATTCATAAATAAGGTTGTAACTTCTAAATTAGTTTTACTCTTTTATAAGCTTCATGAGTATTGTCCATTAAAATTCTTCAAACACTTTTGCTCTTGATAGTTGTGTAAAAGCTTTTGACTAATTGTTGTCTGTTAACATTCTGAGGCAGTATATCTTCTTACAGAGGAAATGAAGAACATTATCGGGAAGCTATGCCATTACCCACAGAACAAACAGAATGGACTCTGTATGCCTGACCTCTGGGTCACTCCCTCTAAAGTTCTTGGTTGCTCAAAATGGGCTTACATCTGTTTAATGCACTAACTCCTTGACATCAGTCACCACCTGCCCAACATGGGATCAAATCAGACCAATCTGGACACAGCAGACCCTGATGATGAGAAAGAGTAAAGAAAAAAATGGTAGGTGGTTGATCAATGATATCTTCAAGAATAAAACTCAGAGACAAAAAGGAAGGTTGTCAGAATTGAGTTGAAGTAAATCATAAAGAATATGATAGCATTTGCTTATAATCCCAACACTTACCTGATAAATAAGAGGATCATATGTTTGAAGCCAACTTAGGCTTTATGGTTAGACCCTGCCTGAAAAATACAGATTTTACTTGAGCCATCCCTTCTAAATATTACTAAAAAGCAAGAGGTTACATGGGTCCTACTTGCATTTTTCATATTTGTTCTAGGCTTTAACATGTTCTACCTCATGAATAAAGTCCTAAACAGGGAGTTGTGAAGTGTGCCTGGCCTGGACAGGGAAATATCTGATGAGATGTTAGTTCCCCTCACTTTGACTATTGGACTATTGAAAAGCAGATCCCACGAAAATGGAAATCACCCAAGTATCCCATAATGGTAGAACAGAAAGCTGAAAGATTTCCACCAGGGAGAAAACTTTTCTCACACACAGAGACTTACAATTTCTCAGACAACCTTACAGGACAGACAATTGAAACAGACTCCCAGTCCTTAGCACACATGACAGCATGGTGGAGGCAACACTCTGACTTTAAAACTAAGCACATAGGCCCAACACCTGTCAAAACAGGAACAAACACCTAGTCCATAGTTCCAGGAAAGCTCCTGTGCTGACTAGTTTTTTGTCAACTTGACACAAACTAGAGTTATCTGAAAGGAGAGAATGTCATTGGAGAAAATGCCTCCAAACGATCCAGCTATAAAGAATTTTCTTAATTAGTAATGTATGGAGGTGCTCAGCCCATTGTGGGTGGTATTATCCTTAGACTGGTGTTCCTGGGTTCTATAAGAAAGCAGGCTGAGCAAGTCGTGAGGAGCAGGGCAGTAAGCAGCACCCATCCATGTCTTCTGCATCATCTCCTACCTCCAGGTTCCTGCTGTGTGTGAGTTCCTGTCCTGACTTCCTTTAATTATGAATAGAAATATGAAAGTATAAACCAAATAAACCCTCTCCTCCCTAATTTTCTTTTTGGTAATGGTATTTTGTAACAGCAATGGAAACCCTAAGTAAAACAGTCCCTAAATGTACTATTCTTGTGATTTTAGTTTCTGTAGCTCTGCTTCTTGATAACTGAGCTGTGACTCTCAGAATGTAGATTTTGTGCATAAAAGACAAAGGGCTATAAGCCTCAGGGCTGCATGATTTGGGCAAGTTCCCAATGCAACCACCAGTCAGCAATAAATACATTCTGTTTGTTTTAGGAGTGTCTATGAGGTGGTCTCTAGAGAGCTTAACCCACAGTAAATTATGGATTAATAATGGAATAATGGGCAGGACCACAATTTGACTGGGAAATTATATATATGTGTGTGTGTGTGTGTGTGTGTGTGTGTGTGTGTGTGTGTGTGTGTATGTGTGTGTGTGTGTGTGTGTGTGTGTGTGTGTGTGTGTGTGTGTGTGTGTGTGTATGTGTAAAATTCTGGTCTTCTACTTAAACCATAACTTCAAATAAAGTATTTCAAAATAGGTCTGGGGTAGGTGGGGAAATCACTAGACCTCTTTATCTTTTTCCCCAATTTGGCCACATTAATACAGATTTTTCCTGCATTTCACTTAGAAATGAAGTTCTATGTTGGACTGTTGATCCTGGAATCACTTATTTCTGTTTCTCATATAAAGCCTGTTTTATAAGAAAGGTAAACTCCTTACTACACGAACCATGTGGAATATTCATTTTTCACAGTCCCTGCTATGGAAACCATCCAATTATGGGAAATTCCTTACTCACGGCATCCATAAGAACTGAACCAGAAAAAAGACACATGGATTGGCAAGGCAGCCAATCCATGAACTAGCAGGATCTTGCTATTGAGCAAAGGCATTGTTGTCAAAGGAAGCTGCTGCTGCTCAAAGCCATAACAGGTGTATATTAAAGGGTACATGCCAAAATGATGAATTACCTGTGATGTGGAGACAAACATAAAGGGCAAGAAGAGCCTTCTGACTGCAAGGGGAAGTTGGATCATCTATGAAATATAAAATGGGGTCACCAAGAAAAAGTGAATGACATCATTTAGGCAGAAAAAGACAGAGACAGTAATTAGTCCTTGGATACCTTGGCATCTAAAAGATTCTTAAACTTCTCCACCTCTGTCTGGTTTTTGTCTATATGTATCTTCACAGCAGACTTTCCACTTGTGGTGGCTGGAATGGGACCCATTACGTTGGAAGCATGATGTTATTGTGCTTTGGACTAAATGCCGTGATAAGGTCTGCTTTCAGTAAGATTGTCCATAAGTGGCCCTTTCTAAGCAACAGCCTTCAGAATTTTACATTCTCATTATTATATTCCTCCACAGGCTTGAGGATAAGATTTTTTGGTTGTTTTTTTTTTTCTTAAATGTTTTGTCCCAAATTAATAGCAGTCTTGATTTCACCTTTCCATGGAAGCAATATAGACTTATTACAGACAATTTGAAAACTATAAAAAATGAGAGTAGGGAAAATATTCCAGACTAGAAACAGCCAGTATTAACATTATAACACACTCTGTCTGATTTGCTTTTTAAAACTATATTTATTCTTAAATTATTTGATTTTTGTTCAACATTACCTCGTGGATATTTCAAAGTATCATAAAATGTTTTCAAGACATTGAGCTGCTGTTGAGTGGCATGGGAATGGAGCACGTGATTTACTCAAACAGTTCTCTATTGAACGTGTAGAGAGAGCAGCATCCATCACTGCCTGCCAGTCTTGGATCCCACAGGATGCCAAGGAAAGAATATCAAGTGACACAGTGGGCCAGGAGCAAAGAAGAGTCTCCACCACCAGCCTTCTTTCAGAGAATCCCAGGTGACTAGTGACTTGTGTTAAGCTCCAGCAAATTTCCCAGAATCCAGTGCTTCAGCTCCCTCATCTCTGAAACAGTAAGCAAAGTCTACTCTGTAGGTTGTGAAAGAATTGAACTGAGTAACATCTGAAAAACAGTCTGCAAAGGTGCCCGACCTGTCAAATCACAATTACATTGTTGTCCTATCAAGAGAACAATGGTCGCTTTCCTATCTTTGGCTTTTAGTGGGCATACCCCTTTAATCAAATCATTGGCTCTATCTTGTTTACTTTAAATGCCTTGCTCACAATGGGAGCAAGAGGGACCTACCTTGATAATGAGTTCAGAGGCTGAAGCGTTTAGAGGCTGTACAGTGTGGTGTGGTGAGAAGTGTCTGGCTGTATTTGTGTTGCTGTGATAAACACCTCAGTGAAAAGATTTAGAAGACAAAAGGTTTTATTTGGTTTACAATCTCATGTAGTTGGTTTGTCATTTCAGGGAAGTCAAATCATCTAGGCACACCTGTACACAAGAGATGAGATCAAATAGGTGTATGCATACTTACTACTCAGTGCACGCCCTCTGCTCCTACTCAGTTCTGATCCATTTTCAGGCTGAGTCTTCCCACATCCATTAACCTATTCAAGACAATTCCTCAGGTGTGCCCACAGACTAATCTGCTCTAGAAAATTCCTCGATGAGACTCTTTCTACACTGTGACAAATGACAATTAAATGTAATCATCATGAAGAATGACTCCTAAAGCTATAAGTGCTAATACCCAATCTGTGAATATGATCTTATTTAGAAAATGGGTTTTACCCAAGTAATTTCATGATAACACCATCCTGGATTTAAAGTGGACCCTGTATCAATAGTAGTTATCCTATGTGATAATAGAGACAAAGATGGAGGCAATGTAGCTACAAGATAAGAAACTCATAGAACCACCAGAAAATAAATGAAGCAAAGAATCATCCTTTCTGAGAGCTTTTGCCAAAAACTCAGCCCTATTATCAACTTCATTTCTGAACTCTGGAACTATAAGAAAATATATCTTTGATTCTTTGTGGTTTGTGGTAATTTATAAGGAAGAATCTAGGAGATGGATCTATACATAGAAAAGGGTCCCTTAGAGAACTCCATGACATGCTCTGCATCTCCAGAGAGGTCCTATTGTAGGGAGGAAGGGAGGTTTTGGCATCACATAGGCAAAAATGGATGAATGGCCATCAGTGTCAGGAGACATACTTGGTGACTACTCTCTCTAGCAGTCTTGCATTTTAGCCCTATGGGTGTTAAAAGGAATCCTTTGCTCTTTGTCGGTCGTCATCCTTCCTTTCTTCCTTTTAGTTGCATGGAATGCAAGAGAGAAGCCCCGGTAACTACAATAAACTTGTTTTGCTTTCATCTTTAAACCCATCTCACATATCTGCTCAGAGGGCAAGAATGAACTTCTTTTTTATGAGGGAATAGATATATTTAACTGTGCACACACCTACCCTCATTTTCCCCGCTTCATGTTCTTGCACCTTGCTCTTAGATGGTTTCGTAAGGTGCCTGCCCTGACATGGGTTCCTGTGATCTCAGCATGGAATGCAGGGCATTTGCCTGGGGCTTAGTATTTGAAACTGTTTTATCTGTGTCTCTAAATGCTTACCCAACTACGTTTCTAATCCATCTCTTGTCTGGGGCTCCCTTAAAACTACCGTCCTCCTTCACCTGCAACTGGAAGTGCACTTCAAACCTCATGGCATTGTACCAGTAAACACTGAACAGTTAGTAACATGACAGCGTGGGTGTGAACTCTCATCCCATAAAATAACTAATAAAACTACAAAAGCAGAGTGATGCTTCATTGTGTCTTTATCCACTGTAGTTTTTATGCAATGGCAATTTTCCATTTGCAGAACTTTGCCTTTCCAAAGTCATCTATGCCTGCAACCTCTCATTATTTTAAAAGGAATGACTGACTTTAGTACTACTTGCTAAGTAAGGACAGTGATTCCATATTCCTAATTAATATCTGTTCAGCTGGATCATAATAACCTGGGAGGTACAAGTGGTAAATTTTAGTGGGTGATTCTTAACCCAGAGCTCTATGTATTAAGAGTTTCCTTAAAACACTCACACATGCACACACACACACACACACACACTCACTCATGCATCTCATGCATATATACAACATGTGCAAATGTACATATGCATATTGATTATATATTCACACATTCAAGTATATATGCACACAGATATGCACATATATAAAAGTATGTGCATATGCATTTATGCACATATGCACACATGTGCATGCACACATGTGCACATAAAGACACATGCATACATATGCAAAGGAGTACACGTGCATATACACACACACATACATGCTCACAATACCAACACACATGTATGTGCACATATACACATACATGTGCATATACATACAGCATACACACAGTTATTAAAGGAAATGTGTGCATCATTTACTTGTAGCCTTGTGTTTTGTGATGATATTAACATAAGTTCTCATAATGAACATCCACTTTCATGATGTTTACTTCTCAGCCCCAAGATAAATGCTTCCTGTATATCTGACCCTCAGTTCTTGAAGATGTGCCTGCACCTAAGTGCCTTGGAGGTGTGCAGGTAACCAACTTTAAAATGGATGCTACTTCAGAGCCCAGGCAAGACTTAAACAAAGATGTGAATGAGGCAAAAGAGAAAGACACCGTGCTGGCTTATCCTATCATTCCTTTCAGGTGGTATGGATACAACAACTTTTAAATGATAAAAGTATCATTCTTCTAACTCATTGTATTGGAAGTATGCAGGATATGTATGAAAAATGGCATATTTAATTGTTTATTTGTGGTTTTTAAATACTCGGCCTATGCTACGAAAGCCTATATTTTCTAGGATGTCCTCAGTATCACAAGGAATAATTTAATTAGCCTAGAATGTAGTAGAATGTCTCATCAAGCAGGATATGGCTTTGGGATTTAGTTCACAGTGGTTCTGAATTTGAGAAAGACCAGTGCTAGTTATCAGGACCTACCTCTTCTTATATGTATGAGACAGAAAACTATTTGGCAGAACATCCATGAAACCAAACAAGTTTATCATGGGTGTCTTAGGCAGAAGTTAGTTTGACTGGACTCAGTGGTCTGTGGAGAACACCAGTGATGGAGACACCAGGAAAGGCTGTGGGAGACATGACTGGGGGTTTTAGTAATTGAAATACAAGAGACATGATTGGCCCCCAAGGTTTTAGTTTTTCTATCCTACAAGTAAAAATGTAAATAAGCCTTCCTCCATAGAAGAAGAAAGCAGGGAGCACCAGAGATCACCACAGAGGAAAAAATGTGTGAGTGAATACAAGAAATGCCTGCAAAGTATGGGCATCAGTTTCCACAACTTCAGAGAAACACCATGGCATGGATATCAAAAGCCCCGGCTTAGGGATGCACCGCTTTGTAGTTAAAACCAACACCCAAGGTCAAGATAGAAGAAAGCTGGTAGCTACCATTGTTGAGGTTAGAACTGGATCAGATCAGAGCAGCAAGGGTCCTGGGAAGGGGAATTGAGGGTTGTACATTTGTGTTTCATCATGTCTAACAGATGGATTCATTGAAAGGGCATATTTTCTTCCACCAGCTCTCTTACCTTTACAAAATCTTAAACCAAGAACTACTTTCAACTTACCAAAGAAACCACACTGTCTAGAAATTTAGTGAAAATACTGGTGACTGGCTAGGATTATCTAGAAAGAAATACTTCCTGAATGACAGAAGGGGGTAATATGATGAGAATAAACCAAATGCATAATTCAAAGGCCAGAATTCAGATCATTTGATGTGCCGTCTGACACAATCGCTAGAGTGTTGGGAGAAAGCGGGTGCAAGCTCCAAACTACACATGAATAATTTAAGCAGCATAGAAGATAATGTACCACAGCCGTGAAGCCGGTAAGCGACCCGGCCAGGATTCAAATTCAGGACACTTCTACTTTAAAATTCCTATACTTGGCACTCAATTTCTGGCTGGAATGTCAATACACAGAGCTACCCAGAGACCATGCAGATGAAATTGTTAGCCGGCGCCTTCAGTTGTTCCTACTTCTGCTGCCAATTATTATGAGTGAGAGAGACATTTACTCTCTCAGAGTATGGAGGTCAGAAATCCCAAGTGGGTCACAGGATCAGGCTCCTTCTGAAGTCTCCAGGCACTAAGCTATGTCCATGACTTGACCAACTTCTATAAGCCATTTCTGCTGCCTAGCACACAGTCCCCATCGACTCCCTCTTCAGTACTTGTCACTCCAGCCTCTGCTTCTGCCTCTGCATCTCTTCGCTGTCAGATCCTCCTCTGCTTTCCTATAAGGATCCTTCTGATTCCTTTGAGCTCACCTGGATTAGCCTCTCTTGAGATCTTTAATCACATTTCTAAAGGCCCTCTCACCATGTAGCAAAAGGTACACATTCTGTGGATCGACACAGGAACATTTTTGGAGGGCCATTATGAATCAGCCAATCAGTCTTTATTGATTGACAGTAGCAGATCCGTTGTAGAACGTTTGCTTTTGTTTAAGGCTGGCAAGAGTTTAAAGTCTTCAATAGCAGTGAGATGTCATGGTTTCTTCCTGGCTCACTGCCCATCTGTGCTAAACAGAGCGTGTAGTTCAAAGTGCTGAAAGAGATAATGGGGAAGTCAATGCAAATGCCAACAGGACACACTGGTCTCTGAATGCTAGTGACTTCCAAATGGTCAGAAGTCCTGCCCCCGTAGTGCTACAGAATTGGTATGAGTGGAGAAAAGACTTCATCAAAGATCCAGGAACTTCAACCCTGGTCAGGGGCAGAGATCATTTTTCAAAGCTCTCTATATAACA
Organism: Mus musculus; assembly: GCF_000001635.26. Classification (NCBI taxonomy): domain Eukaryota; kingdom Metazoa; phylum Chordata; class Mammalia; order Rodentia; family Muridae; genus Mus; species Mus musculus. The sequence continues at coordinate 39,099,090 of NC_000071.6, read as the reverse complement.
CCCAGCATTCTGTAAAAGGGAAGTAGCTAAAGGGAGTTTACTGTCCAAGTATGGTTTTCTTCTCCTACATTCAGGTGTGCATCTTCTATCAACTTTCAATACTTTAAGCAGCTCTGTGCCTCTGTTTCACCATCTATAAAATGGGAACTAATAGTTCTTCCTGTGGAGAATCTTCCAGGGAGACTGAAGTCTGCCTTGCTTCTTTTCACTTGCTATAGTAAATACCCTGACCTCTCATGGCTGCAAAGTCACAGAGACAAGTGCTATGGTCACACCACTTCCTCATCCCAAGAAGGAGAAAGCAGTGAAAGTCTACACTTACTCATCTATCACCCATTCATCTATAAAGTTGGGGATCCCAAGTCAGAGTATGTGCCACACAGAGTGGGCAGGTCTTCTCACCTCAGTTAATGTAGTCAAGAAACCTCCTGGGAGGCTTCTCAGAAGCCCATCTCCCATGTGACAACTCTATTGCAAATACTATTTATGTGAGATGTCAAATTCTGTGGTCTGGTAATACAAGTGGTTATGTGCTACCTAACCTGAGTGCTGGGAATTGAACTCCACTTCCCCACAAGAACAATAACCATATGCTCTTAACCACAGGACTATCTCTCTAACCCAGCAACCTATGGTATATGATACACAAACAATGCATTCTCTAATTCTGCTGTGTTGCAGTGTTAATGACTGAAATCACTCTGAGAAAAGCACTTTGTAGCGACACTTTCCTCAGTGCTCAGATCTTCCTTGCCTCTATGGTGACTTTATTATTGCCTCCTCCTGTTCAATCTTTCCTGTGGCATGCATCCCAGACTCCTCTCCTGCCTCCCTCACCATCCTACATGTCCTCCACAGTTACACTGTAGTTCTCAGTGCATAGGTGCATAGGTACTTCCTTTTGTGAGAAAAGCTCTCCCAGCCTGTGTCCACTTCACAACTCTTCAATCCTTGGAGCCTTCAGAATTTCTTTCTAAATAAGGCTCTTCTTTTTCTTCCTGCTTCTTATTTGGGAAAATAGGAAATGAAGGGATCCTGGAGAATTCTATAACAGCATAGACCATGTGTGTGGGGACATTGTTACAACTTCCCCGTTGTCTTTTTTTTCCCCCAGCACAGCCAGGAAGTGGGCAAGGCTAGTCCAGTATTCCTGGTCAGCCACAGGAGTCATGCTCAGTGTGACCTAAATGAAGCATTCCAGATATTGGGAGCTGATGGCTGGAAACTAGGCAGAGGCAAGGGAGTGGGCACAGGGAGCAACTGCCTCTTCCTGAACAATATTTATTTTAAAGCTGAGATTCAAGCCAGTTGAATCTGGATTAAAACCTCTAACTTTAGGACTGGGCAAGATAGATTATTCTATTTTCACTCTCTAAAGTGATTTCTAAAATGTGAAAAATACAATCATTTATATCTTTTGAAATTTTTAAATATATAAAACAAAATAATAAAATCCTAGTAGGACCTAATTCATTTATCTAATTTCAATGATTATCATCATCATTATTAAACTAGTATTAGAATAACAGGTTAGTTTATGCACTGTTGTAGTAATAAATATTGCTAAACATACACTGGTATAAAACAAAATTTTAAACACTGAAAACCATTCACTTGGGTTTTTCCCAATTTACATATTTTCTACCATACTACCCAGAATGACAGAAAGTTACAGCCATTATTAAAAATTATTCTTAAAATGTCAGGAACACATTTTAATATATGCTGCAGGAGTGACTTTCCAGCGTTCCACAGAAAATAAACTAATTGAAAGGAAGGAAGGAGCATGAAAAGAAATAACTTCCTTCAAACACAACATGAAAAGAGAACTGTTCTTCAAACATGTATGTGGTTCTGGCCCCAGAGCTTTTCCCATTTTCATTTCAATTTGGTAGCCTCAGATAGACAGAGAAGGGCACCTTCTGCTGTACTGAGGGGTGAGGAGGGGAGCAAATGTCACATTACAGGTGTTCTCTGCTCCTTCCTCCAAATGTTAGATCATAGACGGATAGGCAGCAATGTATTTCTGAGCTTAGAAAGCTTAAAAATTGCATTTTGAGAAGTGGAGAGACTTGGGTGCCATGGTAATTCTGGCATATTAATCTTAAATGTCACAGTATGTCTATGCTATGAGAGACAGCAGGGGCTGTTGTTACATTCAAGACTAGAGCTCACCACAGAAACAGGGGACCAGTCTTTGTCTCCTGACCCAAAGCTGATATCATTGAACTGGCTCGACTTCATGTATTTGTACTCCATTTAACATTCCTGGGAAACAGGGATGAGTAACCCAAATAGGGACAGCTGAATGTTCCCTGAGTCAGTTAAGAGCATCAAGGGACAGATTTTAGTGATGTAGATATGGCTGTGAGGTCACAGGCAGGCAATCCCAGAGACTCAGAGCTAATAGGTACTCCTTTTTCTACTTTGACTTCTCCTGAATGGCTTCCAAGGGATTGGAGAAAGATTTAGCTAGAGGATTCTGTTATTTGAGCAGTGGAATCATTTGACACAAGAGATGGAAAAAGACCAGAATGTGGCCCAAGAGACATAGCAAACTGCTGATGGCTTTAGTTAGGCCACATAAATGGATAAAATATCAAAAAAATTCCCCACATTATCCGGGCTAATGCATATCAAAGATCAAAGCTTGATATTTAGGAAGAAGTGAAGAAAACAAAAGCTGAGCCCAACTCAAATGGCTGACATACACCCAAGACAACTGCCATCTATCATGTTCCTTAAATCCTAATAGTATCCCAAAGAAGGGGAACCAGTGTTCTATCCAAAGAAGAGTTGTGTAATAAGACAGCTTTTAAAGCAACTCAGATTCTACTCAAGTCCTTGACCTCCTGTCCTGTGATTGAAGTGGCCTTAAAGCTAATATGGTTCCTATTTTCATTTTCTTTTTTTACTAATTTATATTTTATATACAATAAGCTGTTCAGATCCTAATGATAAAAAGTGAGGAAGCTTTGGCAAATGCATTTACACAAATCTCTCTACCATGTTGCAAGTGATTCCCATCCCTTTAGAACAATGGGGAAATTATTTTTGGAATCCTAAAAGAAAAATTTTTCGAACTAATATTTTATACCCAACCCTGATATCAAATGACCATATTTCCTAAGATAAAAGTAGAATTAAGACATTTTTGGATAAGTGAGAACAAAGATCTGAACAATGTTACAATGGGCAAACCAAAACCAGGCAATGAAAGGCTTAGTGGTGAAATACCTCTAAGAACAACAACAACAACAACAAAACCCCATTCAGTGCAAACAAGAAACAGTGATGATCCTAGGGTAATAGTCAAAGGAAGATGAATAAGTAATTACTCACCAGAGCAGAGAGGAATAAGTCAGACATTTTTAAGTCACATAATATCTTGTACAATAGGTCAACCCTGAGAGTTTTAGTTTTGGGAGGAACTCTGGGGTACATGAGTGAAAATACATGATGAAGACTAAGTTAACAAATGAGCCATGCCTTGAGTTTAAGAATTAAAGGCACCTGTTTAGATGAAAAGGCTTTCAGCAACTAGGTGAATCATCTGATTTCAATTCAACAAAATGAGGAGAAGTGACCCTATTGGCAGTTTTACAAGCATGAATGGAGGATGCTGTCTCATTGTTAAGACTCAGACAGCAAGAGATTTGATAAAGTATCTTTCAATGATTACCTGAATGGAAACCATGTGTTCTGTCTTCAGAACTGGACTCCCAACTCACACAGTGATCCAAAAGTCTTGTCTCTAGTCACTCTGCCCAAGGTTTTAAGACCTGAGGATTCACTGAATAATTTGCTCACAGAGTTTGCACTAGTTGCAACCCCAGGCACATTTGGTTTTAGTCTTCATCCTACATCGGCTAGTAACCTGGAAATTTTCCTCAAAATCACTCAGCTGCTGTTTTCAAACTTTCTGAGAAGAGGGGGTTTGATTTCTCCTGCATACCAAACCTCTGTTCTGGGCTTGCCACTTGGCGGGCATTCAATAATCAGAGCTCCCTCTCCCTCTACAAATCAGCTTCATCTATGATATAAAATTGCCTTGGCACATTACTGAATCAGACAGTTAAAATAAAAACTCCAGACATTGAATTGGATCCAGCTTCGATTGTACAAACTACCAACAGCTGGTTATTGAGGGGATGGTATGTGCCTGGCATTCCATCAGATGCTGTGAAGAAAATTAGCATTTCAGGACCAGAAGTATACGCCAAAAGAGGTCAAAGTGGCAGAAGGCATCAATGTGAAGAAAATTTAGGACCAGAGAATGTTAAAGGTGACCAACACTCTGGAATATTTCCACTTATAGACATACATTACATAGGGGTATCTAGGTAATTACAGTTAGACCAAAAGCATTACAATTACCACTCTAAGCAAGTTGTGATAGAAGACAATCCATAGAACTGCTTCTGGATATATCACTGTTTTAATGGACATCCTTTATTAGTTAAAACATTTATGGTGATCAATTATGGTGCAGACGCTTGGGCTATGAAACACCCATGAGCAAAGGGCCTCTGTTTTACAGGAAAATTCAGTTGCCCAGAGCTACGCCTTCTTGGGTATACCACGGCACCTTTGACTATATCTATCCAAATGGTACCCACAAAGCTTGTCACTAAGGCAGTTGTTGCTTATTGTCCACAAAGATAAAGGAAAAAACTGTGTTTGTGAGTCTTGTACAGTTACTGTTCATGTAGACTGCAAGATCAGAATGTACTGAGTTTTGGAAGTTTGGCTTAAGGGTGATTTTGGTGTACAAACTTGATAAAAATGAGGGAAGAATCATGATCAACCAATGTTTCTACCTAATATTGGTAGAATGTAAGCACGCTTTTTTAGTAGGACATGAACTTGAAACCAGTAGAAATAGCAATGAGAGGATTTTGAGGGGAAGACAACAACACACCAAGGATGCACACTATTTTTCTTGTCTGCTGCCTGCTGCTCCTGTCTACTGAAAGCTTCTATAGAAAGCTCCTGTATTTAGCAGTTCAACTACCTACTTAAAGAGGACTGTCTCAGGAAGGTCGTGCAATGTAAGACAATGCAATAGTGGCTGAGGATAGGGTTCTGTGCATAAAACCATAGTTGATATCCTTAGCACCCATTCAAAATCTGGGCATAGCAGCAGCCCCAGTACTGCTGGGAAGCGAAGAAAGACAAATCCCAGGGATCACTGGCTAGCCATTCTAACTGAAATGACTTCAGGGTCAGCAAGAGACCCTGTCTCAAAACCAATGTGGAGAACTGTAGAAGTGTGGTATTGAACGCTGATCTCCACAAACACACTTATAGTGAGAATTTTGGTTTCTTTAAAACCCCAGTTATGCAATTTGAATGTGGTTTTGTTTTAATCCCAGGTACAGGATAAGAGGCTGCTTCCCAGCTGCTGACTTTGATTTGCCTATCTTTCTACTAGGAGCATGATTTTTACCACTTGCATATAGTTTCTGTGAATGTGTGAAGTTTGTGATTCTGCAAATCTTTCAGAGGGTATAAATGCCAGAGGCCTAAAAGGCACAGCCCTTGCTCAGAGGAGGTGATGCATCCCCTCTGCTGGTGCTGGTTCCTGCTGCTGTGGTGTGTCAAGTGGTCACAAGCAAAGAGACTAGAAGAGATTGGCTATTCTAAGGACAAAGGTTAACATAGCCCCTAAGAACTTGACACCAGTAATCAGCAGGAAATAGTTTAAAGAGGTCTGGGCCCCCTTCTCCTCTAACCTTCCTTCTCTCCTACCTAGTGTTGGAGGATTGGAAGGGATTAGAGTGGAATAAGGGTTGGAAGGCCAGAGGTATAAGAACCTAGTAAAGGAGCCCTAAAAGGCATGCCTACACATGCCTGTGTGTACCTTGGCACTGTACCTTTTCTAGTGAAAGGGTATCAGTGCTTCTGTCTATGAAGACTGCAAGGTCTCTTGGCTCCCACTGGGCTGGGCACATTAGTTTCTTCTTGATCTCCTTCATCTCTTGTCCACACTTTGATGAAACCTCACTAACCTGCTTCATCCTGAGGCATCAGCCTCAGTGTTTGCTCGCAGGGCATCTTCTTCATACAAGCAGCTAGAGGGAGAAGGGGTGGAGGAAGAGAAGAGAAGGAAGAAAAGGAAGAGGAGGAGAATGTGTGAAGGAAGAAAAGCTTTCCTATGGAATATTTAATCCCAATTGTTCTATTCGCTTAACTACATCAAATCCTTGTCTTCAGAATGGTTCATCTTCAAACACTATCATACATCAGCATATGACTTTAGCAGGTGTGGGGGACAAAAACATTCTATCCATAAATAGCATAAAATATTGAAGAAATAGTCTCTCTGGTACCCTATTGCTGACGTTTCTACTTGCTGCAGGATATAGAGGCATGACAATGATGCCCTACCCAATAAATGACCATGTTTTGGAAATAAATTGAGCTTAAGTTTCTAACAAAATAATCAAAGACAGTGTACAATACAAGTTACTTTATTTAAATGTGACAAGCTTGAATTCAAATGTTGGGTCACTTGTTTACAAATTTTACAACGTTGAATTATCTTGATTCCTTTATCTTTGCTTTTAAATGAGAGTATAAACATTTATCTGACACCATTGTTTTCAAGATAAGTGATTGACATTTAAAGAACAAATATTCGATAAGAATCTATTTTTCTGATTTATGCCATGTTTTTACTTTTTATTTTTTACTTTTTTTTACTAACCTGTACTTCTTCATATATAAGTACAGAGTAGTCATAATTCTTAGATGTACACATGTTATGAATATAGATCTTAAACAGTTTATGAAGAGCAAAAAGTAAGAGAGATGAGAAGGTGAAAGAAAGGAGGAGGAGGAAAGGGAGAAAGAAAAGCAGGAGACGGAAAAAAAGAAGAAAAAAGAAGGAAGGGAAGATAAGAAGGGAGCGAGAAGGGGGAGTGGGCAATGTTAGGGGAGGAGAAGAAGAGCTCAAATTTCCTGAGGCATTATTCTAAAGCAGCCACTGAAATTTAGGATGTACCCCTTATTGCCTCATTACTACCAAGCATACTTCAAGAAAATAGAACCTCAAGACTATGAAACCAACCATGTAATACCCCCATACAACACTTTGGAAATACTCAAACCATGTCAGATACAGCAATTCTCCAGGAGTGGTGCTTGTTCTGAGGAAACAGTAGGAAAAGATTGGTGTGTAGGGCTCAGGCTTCAGGTGCAGATTCATATCCATTCCATTTCCAGATTCTCTGCATTCCTGTAACTTGGTTTAATGCCTGGAAACTGCCCATGGACACTTGGAAGACTTAATTTTCAAGTTTATATTTTGTTCCACAGAGGGAAGCATATGCTGTCAACTAAGAGAGAAGTTAACGTTTTGAGAAAACATCCTTGCTGACTCACAAAACCATGGTGGGATTTATTTTAATATCCCCTGTTCCCCGTGGACAGAATGCTATTAAGGAGTTCTATTAAGGAGAGGCTTCTTAGTGAAAGGCAAAGCAAGCTCCCGTGATTCTGCTCATTCAGCTAACAGGTAATCGCCTTCCTCGTGAGCCAAGAACCTTACTAAGCTTTGAGTTGTGGCTTTGTGAAGGCAACGATCCTGTCTAAACTTGATTAAATGGTGTTTATATTGAGAGGAGACATACAATGACCTGAGACATCATTGGAGGTTAACATGGGTTATACCAACTATAATCTCACTGTATCTAATTGCAGATATTCTCTGGACCAGCACTGATCTATATCCTATCCATAGTTTCTCTCATTTCCTTCATAGGTATCCAGTGAGGACTGGATCTATTACAATACTGATGGTCCTTACATCAATTATAAACATTGTGGAGAGCATGTTTATTATATGTCCAATAAGTACAACTTACAAGTGGCACAGAACCTGTTCAAAGCCAAAGATAAATACCATTAACTTTACAGTCAGAACATTGAGCAACATGTTTCAAAGACTATGGAGGCCAAAGATAGCCATGGGTATGACACGTGAGATGGGATACTTTTTGGTATCAAGATGTAAAATATAATTGGTGGACATTAAGGCCAAGAAAGGTAGCATAAACCAGATGAGTTGCACATGAAAATCATCTGTGAAGATAAAGGTTCCCCTAGATATGATGAAACCAGAAATTTGATGTTTCCATGACACTGTCTCAGCTGTGTCTCCTCTGTCATAATGCAGTCATGAACACCTGCCAATGTATAATGGACCCTTCAGAATCCAAACAAAAACTGTTCTTTGCCCCCCCCCCCACACACACACACACAAAGAATTGAGAACAATTAGGCGAGTCATACGATGCCCATTGTGTAAAGGAGCTGTGATGTCAAGTTTTGGCAAAGAAAAGGAGCCTTCTCTACAGCAACAAAGATCCACCTGTAAATATAAATCATACAGATTCATTCTTTCTTTCACTTATTCTCACCACATGTTCTGTGAGCATATATTTTGTGTCGTCTTTGTTTATCTATTTGATGGACTGTAAGCTGACTGAAGCATGTGTTTGGGGTTGGTAAGATGCCTTGTCTGTGGAACTGTAAAAGTATTTTAGATTGTACAAGGACTATGAGGAAGTGAGAATAACCAATTAGGTGCAGACAGTGGGAGAGAAAGCCCTTTCCATGTGTGCTCATAAAAACCTTCTTGCAGAAGATGGGCTTGCAGGCTCAATGACTGAAGGAGTCAGCCATGTCCCAAGGAAAAGTAAGATCAAGAGAAAGAAGAAAGAAGAAAGTATTGGGAGATAAAATGATCTGGACATAAGTACTAAGGGACAGGAGGCATGTACTATTGGAAAGTGTATGCGCTTTTAGGGGGGAACGATGAACCTTATTGAGAAGTGATGATTTTCTTCATTTGTGTGCTCATAAATGAGTCCATCCGAGGGTTCCAAGGCCAAAGACCCTCATATGGCTCGGATTAAACTCATGTGTCACAATGGAAAACAAAGACACGGATATGAGAGATGGCCTGGGGAACATGGGAGTTGGAGGTAAATAGGGTAGGTAAAAATTACCAGAATATATTATATACATGTTTGAGATTATCAAGCAATGAATTGAATAAATACAATTTCAAATAAATCAAAAACTAGCTCTTGCATTTCAAGGGCTGTGTGCACACACAGGTCAAATTTTATTCTGGGAACAAAGCAGAATCATTGGGAGATTTTTAAACATTGTGAGGGAATGATAACAATCCAGTGGAAACTTAAAACAAAGCCTGCAACTATAGACTGTAGGGTGAGAAAGAAGTCAGAAATCATTTTTACTACTCAAGGGTCTAGATAGCATTGGTCTGGACAAGGGCAGATCAGCAGAGATGAGACAACATGAATCAATTCATGGATTTTGGGAGCAAGGAAGAGATGTAGCCAAGAACAACTGCTGTGTTTGCCGTGAGCTCCATGTAGTGGTCCTACCATGTTGGAGAAAAGGCCTCTGTCAGGTAGGCTTGCAGCTAACATTCCTTCAGCTAGCTGAGTAGAACAGTCAACTGGGCTGTAATAAAATTCTTTGGCCCAGAAGAGTTCTTGAAGCTAAAGATACAAACTGTGGAGTCATCAGCTTCTTGGGGTTATTTAAAGCTATAGGTAAAGATGAGACCACCTAGGGAAGAATGTAAATAGAAGTCAGGAAGACACTCTGGGTGCTTAGCAGGGGAGAAATGAAAAGGAGCAGTTTTTCCCATTAGGTTGCCCAGCAAAAAATTCTTCCTGGAAGTTAAGGGGGAAATCTTTTCTTTAAAAGCACCTCTGTCACAATTCAGGAAAACAACCAGAGCTATACTATAGAAGAGAAAATACTATGTGCAAGAGAGAGAGGAAATTATAGAAAAGACTAGCACATGGGAAGGAGACAGGAAATAGGCTACATTATAGAAGAGACTAGCACACCAGAGAGAGAGGAAGTAAACTGTGGTAGAGAAAACTACATGAGAGAGAGGGAATGTCCAGGAGAACCATATCCAGAAAGAGGGGAACCAGCCACTTGGGAGAAGGGCCTCTTGCTGTTCACAACTACATTCTCTCTTCAACTTTAGTTTTAGAATTACTAAAAAGAGAGGGAAAAGAAAATATTTCTTTTCCTCTCTTCCTCTGTCTTCCTCTGAATACAAAATCTTAAACACAGGAACATGCATACGCAGACACCCATATACACACAAACATACAGACACATATACAAGCACACACAAACACACACAAACACACACAAGTATGTGTGCTCACACACACACACTACCAAATATTAGTGACAGAAAGCATCAGATCTGGGAGCTATCAAAGGCCTTGTAACAACTTTAAGGTAGCCAGAAAAGCATCAAAAATGGAAGTGGGAAAGAGTTGTGACCAAGAAAGAAACCATCACAGAGAGCCAGAACAACTCCAGAAGCCACACTCTGTCTCTTCTCATTATCAAAATACTGTCAGTTGAGACTCAGATAAGACAAACAACAAACCAAAAGTCAAGCATCTTGGGAGAAAGAGTAGACCAGTGTGGAAAAAGTGAAGGGAGGGACTGAATACAACCTTGTCTGCTCACAAAGACTGCAAACAGCCACAAGAGTTAAGCAGTTTCAACATGGTCCCCTGACTGCCAGGAAAAAAGTGACCGACTCAGCACATCCTAGAGCATGTGACTTCCTGAGATGTGAAAGTATAAAAATGACCTTAACGAAAAAGTTTATGACAATACTGGAAACATTTGTCTGGATTTTTTTCTACTCTTAACCACTCGCCGTTTTCAACTACATACCTTCATAATTCTGAATCAGGGAAATTCTAAAGAATGTGGAGCTTAGGACTGGAGAGATGGCTGAGTTACAGTAAGAGAACTTGCTGCTCTTGAAAAGGAGACCTTGGTTGAATTCCCAGAACAAACATGGCAGCTCACAACTACTTATGATTCCAGTTCCAAGAAATCTGAAGTCGACATACACACACACACACACACACACACACACACATATATACATATATATGAATACTGGAGTTATTCGTGTGATCGAGAAATGAGGAGGATTTATCCCAAAATATGGTCATTTCCCCCTACTTATCATGGGACTATTTTAATTTCCCTTAATGGAAAGATCAGTTCAGATGATTGTCTCCAAAATTCAGGTCACAATCTCCAACCCACCGAACATGCTGTTTACAATGAAAAACACCAAGTTCTTTAAGGAAATGTTTTTCAAAGTGGCTATTAACTGATCAGTTCATGAGTAAATGTAGCTATAAAGTCACAGAGCTTCTCCAAAGCAAAATATAGCTTCTTACTCTAGGTCCTGGTGTTTTTCCCTCAGGGTATAAAATACAGAGTCACAGTCATTAGTCACATGTCCCTGTGCAAGTGACTCTCAACAAATTACTATGTAGAGGAAGAGGGCCAGGAACAGAAAGGAGGTATCAATATATTGGTGAGAGTGACAACAGACAATTCGTGGGCTTATAAGGAGTAAATGAGTTGAATAAGTATAAAATACTAAAAACTGTGATTCATCAAGGTAGGCTATGTTTATTATCCACTTGTGTAACTAATTAAGGGAGGTACGGGAATTAGGAGATTGCTACCAACAATAAGAGACACGCCTAGTTATCAACTACAAAACCCTGTGCCCTGTGTACTACTCTTCTCTCATATTTGTATCACCCATTCTCTTATTCTCAGCTTCCGGTTTATTGTTGCCCTGCCTGGTTAACCTTAATTGCCTACTTGGCAGAGCAATCATCCATCCTGACCAAGTAGGTTTCATTCCAGGGATGCAGGGTTGGTTTATTTTATGGAATTCCATCAACATATCTACTATATAAACAAACTCAAAGACAAAAACCACATGATCATCTCTTTAGATCAGGAGAAATCATTTGACAAAGTCTAACACACATTCATGATAAAAGTCTTGGAAAGATCAGGGATTCAAGGCCCATAACTTAACATGATAAAAGCAATCTACAGCAAACCAGTAGCCAGCATCAAAGTAAATGGTGAGAAGCTGGAAGCATTCCCACTAAAATCAGGGACTAGACAAGGCTGCCCACTTTCTCCCTACCTATTCAACATTGTACTTGAAGTCCTAGCCAGAGCAATTCGACAACAGAAGGAGATCAAGAAATACAATTTGGAAAGGAAGAAGTCAAAATATCACTCTTTGCAGATGATATGATAGTATATATAAGTGACCCTAAAAATTCCACCAGAGAACTCCTAAACCTGATAAACAGCTTTGGTGAAGTAGCTGGATATAAAATTAACTCAAACAAGTCAATGGCCTTTCTCTACACAAAGAATAAACAGGCTGAGAAAGAAATTAGGGAAACAACACCCTTCTCAATAGTCACAAATAATATAAAATATCTCGGCGTGACTCTAACTAAGGAAGTAAAAGATCTGTATGATAAAAACTTCAAGTCTCTGAAGAAAGAAATTAAAGAAGATCTCAGAAGATGGAAAGATCTCCCATGCTCATGGATTGGCAGGATCAACATTGTAAAAATGGCTATCTTGCCAAAAGCAATCTACAGATTCAATGCAATCCCCATCAAAATTCCAACTCAATTCTTCAACGAATTAGAAGGAGCAATTTGCAAATTCATCTGGAATAACAAAAAACCTAGGATAGCAAAAACTCTTCTCAAGGATAAAAGAACCTCTGGTGGAATCACCATGCCTGACCTAAAGCTTTACTACAGGGCAATTGTGATAAAAACTGCATGGTACTGGTATAGAGACAGACAAGTAGACCAATGGAATAGAATTGAAGACCCAGAAATGAACCCACACACCTATGGTCACTTGATCTTCGACAAGGGAGCTAAAACCATCCAGTGGAAGAAAGACAGCATTTTCAACAATTGGTGCTGGCACAACTGGTTGTTATCATGTAGAAGAATGCGAATCGATCCATACTTATCTCCTTGTACTAAGGTCAAATCTAAGTGGATCAAGGAACTTCACATAAAACCAGAGACACTGAAACTTATAGAGGAGAAAGTGGGGAAAAGCCTTGAAGATATGGGTACAGGGGAAAAATTCCTGAACAGAACAGCAATGGCTTGCTCTGTAAGATCGAGAATTGACAAATGGGACCTAATGAAACTCCAAAGTTTCTGCAAGGCAAAAGACACCGTCAATAAGACAAAAAGACCACCAACAGATTGGGAAAGGATCTTTACCTATCCTAAATCAGATAGGGGACTAATATCCAACATATATAAAGAACTCAAGAAGGTGGACTTCAGAAAATCAAATAACCCCATTAAAAAATGGGGCTCAGAACTGAACAAAGAATTCTCACCTGAGGAATACCGAATGGCAGAGAAGCACCTGAAAAAATGCTCAACATCCTTAATCATCAGGGAAATGCAAATCAAAACAACCCTGAGATTCCACCTCACACCAGTCAGAATGGCTAAGATCAAAAATTCAGGTGACAGCAGATGCTGGCGTGGATGTGGAGAAAGAGGAACACTCCTCCATTGTTGGTGGGATTGCAGGCTTGTACAACCACTATGGAAATCAGTCTGGTGGTTCCTCAGAAAACTGGATATAGTACTACCGGAGGATCCAGCAATACCTCTCCTGGGCATATATCCAGAAGATGCCCCAACTGGTAAGAAGGACACATGCTCCACTATGTTCATAGCAGCCTTATTTATAATAGCCAGAAGCTGGAAGGAACCCAGATGCCCCTCAACAGAGGAATGGATACAGAAAATGTGGTACATCTACACAATGGAGTACTACTCAGCTATTAAAAAGAATGAATTTATGAAATTCCTAGCCAAATGGATGGACCTGGAGGGCATCATCCTGAGTGAGGTAACACATTCACAAAGGAACTCACACAATATGTACTCACTGATAAGTGGATATTAGCCCAAAACCTAAGATACCCAAGATATAAGATACAATTTCCTAAACACATGAAACTCAAGAAAAATGAAGACTGAAGTGTGAACACTATGCCCCTCCTTAGAAGTGGGAACAAAACACCCTTGGAAGGAGTTACAGAGACAAAGTTTGGAGCTGAGATAAAAGGATGGACCATGTAGACACTAGCATATCCGGGGATCCATCCCATAATCAGCTTCCAAATGCTGACACCATTGCATACACTAGCAAGATTATGCTGAAAGGACCCTGATATAGCTGTCTCTTGTCAGAGTATGCCTGGGCCTAGCAAACATAGAAGTGGATGCTCACAGTCGGCTATTGGATGGATCACATGGCCCCCAATGAAGGAGCTAGAGAAAGTACCAAAGAAGCTAAAGGGATCTGCAACCCTATAGGTGGAACAACATTATGAACTAACCAGTACCCCAGAGCTCTTGACTCTAGCTGCATATGCATCAAAAGATGGCCTAGTCGGCCATCACTGGAAAGAGAGGCCCATTGGACACGCAAACTTTATATGCCCCAGTACAGGGGAACGCCAGGGCCATAAAAGGGGAGTGGGTGGGTAGGGGAGAGGGGGTGGGTGGCTATGGGGGACTTTTGGTATAGCATTGCAAATGTAAATGAGCGAAATACCTAATAAAAAATGGAAAAAAAAAAGACACAGGTCAGTACCTGTGTTTGGATAGAACCCAAGGGAACTTCCTGCCACGGTGTGTTTGCTAGCCCAGTGTGAGCTACGACATTTTTTTTTTCCCAAAAAAGAATTGCCCTGCCTATTTTTGCCTTAATAGTGAGTTTCTTTGTGTGACACTGAGACATTCTTTCTTTCTGACAGAATGAAGTAGGACTCAGCTGGCCTCAAGCCCTCAGATGATAACATTGAAGTCCCCAGTTGCTTGTGAAATGCTAACACTCTGAAGTTTGGGCAAAATACACACACATAAAAGCTATCAATATTTTAAAATAATTCTGACGAATTGGCTTTGTCAATCATTGATTGTGTTTTCTTTTTCCTAAGTTAACTGGAATGAAGCCGAACATGGATCTCAACTTCATACTGTGTCGGGGAGCTTCATGGGCCATGGTATCCCCCCCTTTATAATCCTCCAAAGGAATGTTAATTAGTAAGCAGGAAGTTAGGAGAAAAAGAAACTTTTCAAAAAAAAAAGCGCCGGGCGGGCGTGGTGGCGCACGCCTTTAATCCCAGCACTCGGGAGGCAGAGGCAGGCAGATGTCTGAGTTCGAGGCCAGCCTGGTCTACAAAGTGAGCTCCAGGACAGCCAGGGCTATACAGAGAAACCCTGTCTCGAAAAAACCAAAAAGAAAAAACAAACAAACAAACAAACAAACAAAAGCAAGTGGGGAATACTTTTTTAAACAGTCTCTTCTCTTGCACAGAAGTTGACAGACTCTATTGGAAGATGTTGTTTACACAGACTCCAGCTGAGGTTCTGCTGGGTTACAGTTAGCAGAGTCAATAGCAGAGCTTCACAAGTTCAGGTAGAAGCCTGGGTCAAGTGGAGAGTTCAGAAAACCTGGTCTGTAATGGAAATTTTGCCATTGTTCTTGAGCCTCCCACCCATGTCTGGACAGTAGACTTGATGTTGGATCAATAAGCAAAACAAGAACACCCATCTATGTTCCTTGGTAAAATGAGGACATTATTGCCCATGTCTAAGTCTCTCTGAAAATTAAGCAGACTAATTAATGCAAAATTTCTGTGGTATCTCGGGATTTAAGGTGTTGCCTTCCTGCCCCTTGCCCAAATCAAATTTTAAAGTCAATTTCATGTTGGAACATTCAAAGCAGCCTCCTTGAGGATTATGAATTCTATTAATATTTGTCTCTCAAATAAAAGAACAATTGGGGGTAAAATTGCACTCTGAAAAATCCATTTTAAATGAATGAGAGTGGAGCAGTAAATAATGAAGAAGAATGTAGACAGATTCAAAAAGAGACTTGGGCCATTTTGCTGCTAATAGGTGCCACAGACAGTTCATTACTGATAAATGCAGAATAATGATGTCCTTAATGAGTCTTTTCACGCACAAATTCATCATAAAACAAGAGGATGAGGTAAAACAAAAAGTCTTTGAATAGCATTCATGCAGCAATAAAACCAAAAATCATTTTATGTCCCTAAAAAGGGGCTGCAGATTTTAAGGACAGCCTCCTGAGAGTCTCTTCCTTGTGTCCCAACTTAATAGCTTTTCTTCTAATATCTCAGAGGTAAATTTCAACCTCTTATACAAATTGGGACACATGGAAGAACGTAGGTGAGACAGCTCTGAGGTGTGTGCTCCAGAGCCTCTGTGCGCCTTGACCAGCCATTTGACCTTGGGTGCTGGTTCTCTCTCTAGCAATATGAAAATACACTTCCAAGTGCCTCAACTCCCATTGGTGTTGGCAACTGAACAATGTCTTTTGTATGTTTATATGCGCAAGTCCTAATGTCCCAGTGCTTCACTTGCGTCTGGGCTGTATGTGGAAATAAAACCTGGAATCAATCAATTTATATCAAGTGAGCAGTAGGTTGTCCCCTTATCTAATGACAAATCATAAAAAGAGATCAGGCCATACACACCCCTAAGAAGATGAGCTTATGAAGGCACAACACAACTGTCTGAAAGCCAAGAGGGGATGGGCTTGGGTTAATACACTCTACACACCTTGATTTGTACGTTCATGCTCTAGAACTGTAAGAGCACAAATTACTGCTTCAGCCTCAGCCAACTAACACAGTTGGGTGCTCAAAAGTTAGACCTAAATTTTAGCACACTAACTACTCAAGTGGTAACTACTCCTTAAGCCTTTGTCACTTATCAGTGAAGAACTCAGTTGAACATGTTGAGAGAAGGAAAAAATTCTTTGAATTAGGACAAAAATCTACCTCAGCTTTGAAGATTATGGCTACCTCTGTACCTTGCACTCTATGTGTATTTAAGAAAGGTCTTTCTGAGCAACCCTCCAAATCATGGACTTGGTGAAAGCTCTGGATGCAAAGCAAGTTGACCTTACTTCAGATCACTACAATTTCATATCATTAGGTGGCAAAATATTTGGTACCCACCCTGAAATTTGAGCACCTGGATGTGTATACATACATACTATCTGATCTTCTTTCCTAAGAGTAGAAGTGACTCTGGATAGGACATTAACTTAGTTATGCAGTGTAGTTAGGTCCAGCTACTTGGAAAACATGACAGAACAATCACTGCTATGGCAACCTTACATCATAGAGAGAAACTCTGTTCTCCTGAGGGAGAGTGCCCCCTCCTGCCCTGGAGGAGTAAGCCACTATGAGTAAGTCATTGTCTGCTGGGGGTCAAGTGATGGGGACCTACGGCTGGCTTCAAGACTTTGGAACACCTCTTACCTGAATGTCAGCATGAAAATAGCTCATCCCACAAACACAATGAACTGAATTCTTCTAAGCAATAAAAGGGGACAGTCAGCACCCAATAAAGTCATTGTTTTGGTCAGCAGTTCGACTTTAGCATGCTGAAAGAACACACTGTACCTACATATGAACTCATTACCTTCAGATGTGATTGTAAATGGCTGCCAGTCTAGTCTGTGATTTATGGTACATCATTATTACAGAAACGGGAGACTTATACAAGGTTGTATACCATATATCCAGTCACACACACGCACACACACACACACATACACACGCACACACACACACACATATACACACACACACACACACACACACATATACACACACACACAGCTATCCACACACCACCTTAGTACTTGTCTTATCTCACCACAACTTTTCTTTCTTTTGCAAAAAAAAAAAAAAAAGCTAATAAAAGAAGTCTTCTTCTGCTTTTTCTTACCATGAAAGAAACATTTCTTATAGATGTTTAAGTATAGGACCCTTTGCTGTCACTGAGCAGACTCAGTTATAAAACATCATTAGGGAAATGGGCATTAACCATGAGAAAGATTCTCTATCAAGACCAAATTCTAGCAGGCTGTCCATGGATATCTTGTCTTTGTAAGCAGTAAAAAAAAATTAAACAGTAAAATGTAGCCCTGATATTTCCCATCAGAACCTCACTATCATTTGATATCTCTAAGTTTCCATGATAAAATGGAAGCAATGTCACATCACAAGATAGCTTTTAAGAAGCACATGTCCTAAAGTTCACATTTAAAGTGCATTTTACATCAAGTTCAGTGGTTGTTTCTGTATAGCTACATGCTTGGGAATACACCACCTAATTTTCAAGCATTCTCAAAAGCCCTTAAAGAAGTGTTCTTCCAATCCAGGAGTGACCCTGTATCTACCTGTCCCCACTCTATGAAAGCTTTTATATGCTCCAGTTTTTATGCATTTGCCTACTTTGGATATTTTACATATAAAGTCTTAAGCCATAAGGTCTTTTGTATCTGGTTTTTTTTTCACTAGACACCATGTATGCAAGCTTCATCCACATTGCAGCCACATGACATTTTTGTGGTGGAAAAACCTTGAGAACTACACAGATCATTTCTATCTTATGCAAGATAAATACTCCCTTCCCTAACAGTCTTAGCTAGATACCAATCAACCTCTTCTTACAATCTTCCAAATATTGGAAATCTTCCAAGTCTTGTTATTGGAAAAGGCAGACTCTGCACATTGCTATAATATTGATTAATTGAAAATAGATACCCCTTGAGTTTAAGGAGTATCTAACCATCTATGGCTCAGAAGATGGAACATTAAAAAACTAAACATGACTGATCCCTAAAACCGATGGGGTTTTTTGGTTGGTTGGTTAGTTGGTTAGCTGTTTGGATGGATAGTTGGTTGGATGGTTAGTTGGCTGGCTGGCTGGCTAATTGGATGGATGAATGGATGGATGGATGGATAGATAGGTGGATGGATGGATGGATGGATGGATGGATGATTAGCTAGTTGGTTGAGTGGATGGATAGATGGGTAGATGGATAGATGGGTAGATGGATAATTAGCTAGTTGGTTAGGTAGTTGAGTTTTCCAAGCTAGATATAGTAGAAACACCTGTAATTCCAGTGATGGAGAAGGGAAGACAAGAAGATTCAGAGTATTTGCTGGCCAGTTCATTTATATCAATGATTGAGCTTCTAATTAATGTTGAGACCCAGTTTCAAAAACAAAGGTAGAGAGAAATTAAGCAGGGTGAAAAACATTGACCTCTGGTCCTCCATATAGACACACACACACACACATGCACACACGCACGCACACACACACACACACACACACACACACACACACACACACACGCCGTGCGCGCACGCACACACTTCTTATCAACTTTCTCCATTGATCTTTACTATAGGATGAATATTGTTTTCCCCTTTAAAAAGTATAAGTGCCTAACGCCTGATCCCTCAGAATCAAAATCATTTGAAAATATTTTCAATGAATATAGTCAAGTTAATGTGAGGTCATTAATGGCAGAGGTCCTGATCCAACACAATTCATGATCTAATTCTTAAACAGGGAGAATAGAGAAAAATGCTCAGTGAGCTAGCATCATATGAACACAAGCCAAGGTGTTGTTTGTTTGTTTGTTTGTTTGTTTGTGAGTGTACATGATTTAGGTATAACACACAGGACAACTTTGTAGACTCTTCTCCTACCTTTATGTGGGCTGCAGGGATCAAATTCTGGTTGCCAGACCTGTGTCACAGAAGCATTTACTAGTTGAGCCGTCTCACCCACCCAAAGAATGGCAATGATAAATACTTCTGTAACCACAGACTGATATAAAGAATTGAGGAACGGGCTGAAAGTCCTGCCAGTCTTCAGGATGTGTTAACCCTGCTAGCATCTTGATCTGGAATGTTTACTCTCAAGAATGGAGGCAATAAATTTCTGTTGTTCTCTACAGATTTATTCAATGCAATCCCAGGCCACTCCTACAGTCCTAGTCTGATGTCTACAAACAACAAAGTCACATCCCTCCTGCGGATCCCTGCTATCCTTTTATATACAAAGGCTTATAAATATTTGTGCATTTTCAGAATATTATTGAGCCTTCAACTGTCGATGTTCTTAGGATACTAAATATTTCTCTGTGCTTTTCATGGAATCCCTAGGATCTATTCTGCATAGGAGTTATTTACCCTGCTTTAGCATCTGTTAAAATTGGAGAAAATATACAAGGTCGACACAAGAGAGCCATGACACAAGTCATGCCCGGACTGGCAACATCTTTTAAAAGACACCTCCAAAGTTTTTCACCATCATTCCTGTCTTTATCAGATGATTATACTCATTAGCCTTCCAAACAAATATCTAAGCCCTGACCTTAAGCTCCTGTCCTTCTATTTGTGGTCCATCCTGAACCCAACAGATATAGATTAAGATATGAATTAAGATCTGACAACATATTTATGGCAATTGGGCTGAACACAATGCGCCCTGACCACCCCAAGACTTAATCCCTGCATATCCTCACCATCCTCTGGCCTGCTTCGTGAGCACATAAAACCATTGTGCCTGCAGGTTCCTACCAATGTCTCTTACCATGGGGTATCTACTTCTCTCCCCAGAAGGCTTTCTAAGCATCAAGGCCTAATCTCAACATCATGTTCCCAGAGATGGCTGGTTTATCATAATAACAAAAATGGTGACTTTTCTCTCAAATTCTTCCCTCTCTAGGATCCTAAGAAATGTGTGTGTGTGTGTGTGTGTGTGTGTGTGTGTGTGTGTGTGTGAGTGCTTGCCACAACTTCCTAATTTCCAAACTGATCTGATGTACTTACATGTTTAATATTGATCTCATTTGTTATTGTATTACTGAGAGAACAGGAATGGCATGGATTCCCAGGCAGACAGGCAGATAGAGAAAGGTGCTAGTAATAAAGAGAGTGAACTTCCAAGATGGCTGACTTCTTCCTCCAAAATCAAGACAAAAGCCTGGCAGTTTAAAACAAAGGCTTTGTAGGCAACCAGCTCCCCCCAGCAGGTGGCCTGCTCATGGACTGGCTCAATAAGAGGGGCAGGATTGAGACATGTTACTAAACAGTTGTGTAAAAATCAACTATTCTAGATTTCACTAAACTGACCAACTCTAAATCAGGGGGGAAACAAAAAACTCTTCAGAGACATT
The DNA here is from genome assembly GCF_000001635.26 of Mus musculus. Classification (NCBI taxonomy): domain Eukaryota; kingdom Metazoa; phylum Chordata; class Mammalia; order Rodentia; family Muridae; genus Mus; species Mus musculus. The sequence goes on along the minus strand of NC_000071.6, from coordinate 39,078,097 downwards.
ACAAGCCTCAGCCCGTGAGAAGAGTCTGGATATTTAGACTTTCTGACTCTCCATTCTGCTTTGCAGGGTCTTTCTCTCTGTGTCTGCTACATTTTTGTGCTTCCTCATCCCCTCCCCCACAAAATACCTGTCTCCAAATGATGATTCTGTCTGCAGGTATCCTGCTTGAGATTTTTCTGCTGTTACCTGTTGAGCTTGAGATTTCCTGCCTTTCCATTCTTTATGATGTGTTTATAAAAAGATAGAGAGAGGTATAGAGATATGTTCTATGGGGTGTGGTGAAATATGGGGTAAGGGTCAGGGCCCATGCCAAGGCACCCCTTCTCCCTGAGGCACCAGCCATAGAGTTGATTCAGGATATGGGGAAGGGAGTTAAAAGTGCAGTAGAAGCAGAGAAAGGCAGAAAGAGAGAGTAGAGATGTAGAGGCCAGCCATGATCACGTGGAGAGAGGGGGGAAAAGGAATTAGGGAGAGAAGGGGAGCAAGAGGGCAAGAGGCTAGAGAGAGAGAGGTAAGAGAGGCAATAGAGAGAGGTAGAAGGAGCAAGAGAGAGAGAAGAGGAGGCAAGCAACTCCTTTTATAGTGGGCCAGGACTACCTGGCTGTTTCCAGGTAACTGTGGGGTGGAGTTTAGACAGAATGCTAACACTTTAACTGGCAGAGAAAATGAATAGGAATCAAGACCCCTGGACTGTATCATTTTTATGTGGAGTAGTGCCTGGCACACAACAATTAGTACATTCTGTGGAATTAAGAAAGGATACACCTTGGAGCAGGGATATCTGGGAGTTGAACACTATTTGCAAATTTCCTGCGAGGGAAGCATAGATTTCAGAGGAGGAACTGCCTGCCTGACCATGTGTCCCTAATACCTTCTTTTCCTGTTTTCAGGTTTTTCTGCACTGCCCCAAAGGTTATGAATGACCTTGGTACAGCGCCAAGAAGTTCAGAGGTCCAAGTTCACAACAGTCTACGGGGGCATCTTTGTTCTACAGATTCCTCTAGAACCTAGGCAGAGTCCTCAATGTCACTTTGTGGGCTTCGAGATGCCCACACTCAGTGTTTTTCCAGAACTCCTCTGTCTGCAGTCTTTTCAGGAGATCTAAAAGATCTCCCACTCTGCTTCCTAACCAATGAGGAACCGTCCAAGCCTCTTCTTTGGCAGAGAACTACTAGAGAAACGTTTGCTACAGAGGTCCCTGAACAGAAAGCCAGGGGCTGCCCTGGGGCAGCGGCGCCTAGCACAGATCAGCTCCCTATGAGACCTTCTTGAGTCAGAAATGGCTCACTGCACACCACCTAAAGCTCCACACCATCTGGCGCCAGCTGCCCCTTTTCTCCTTTTCTGTGCTGGAGGTTTTATTTCTGAAGCAGACTCCCCGGCACCCTACTGGGTGAGCACAGCCGCTCCTACTAATTAAAGTCTACTTTGTGATCAGTGAGGAGGGCTCAGCACTTTAACTGTTCTCTCAGTATCAGCTGGGGATGCTGGAGAGTGCCCAAGATTTTCATACACCTCAGATCCCGGGTCACCAGGTCACTGACCCATAAAACCAAGACGTTAAGCATACAGTGTAAAGGGCAGGTGGGGTAAGGTTTTACCTCACTGATAGAACGTTTGCCTGAAATGTACAGGACTTGGGGTGTGAGTCCAAGTATGAGAGGGGAGAGGAGAGAAGAGAGAATATGAAAGAGTGTTAGGTAAACCCATGGGGCAAGATTTTCTCATAGAGAGATCTTTTTTCATATACTATATTCTGACCCTAGTTTTCCCTCCCCGAACTCCTCTCAGATCTCAGATCCTCCCGAACCACCCTTCCCAGCCAACTCCATGCCTTTTCGTTGTCTCTCTTTAAAAAACAAACAGGTAGGCAAACCTGTCTTTAAATTAAAAAAAAAATTGACAACAACACAACAAAAGAGCACAAGAAACGCATGTACATAAAACTCATAAAAACAAAATCAGAAACCACAATATACAATCAAAAAAACCCAAAACACCTAAAACAAAGCCATAGGAGATTAAAAGTCTAGAACAATACTACTGACATCATTTTGTGTTGGCCATCTATTTCCAGGTGTGGGCCCTGCCCTTCAGTGTAGTTACTATACTCAGTGAGACTTCACTGGGACCCATATGGCTGGAACCTGTACTAGCTGTCTTTGTGAGTTAATATGTGCATCAGTCCTGCTGTGTCTGGATCCCTGGTGTTATCCATCCCATCTCTTTCAATCTTTCAGCCTCCTCTTTTGCATAGATCCCTGATCCCTAAAGGGAGGAGTTTGATGAAGACATCCCATTTAGGACTGAGTGAGGTGTATCTCAAGCTATTGTTTCCTACCCTGCCCTGTGAGCTACAGCTTCTCCATCTATAAAAGGAGAGAGCCAAGTGTTCTAGCCTCAGTTTGTTGCTTACAAACACCATGACCAAAACACTGTGAGGAGTGATGGGGTTGATTTGGCTTACATTTCCGTGCCATCCCATCATTGAGAGTATTTAGGAAAGGAACTTGATGGAGAAACCATGGAGGAATACTGGTTGTTTCCTCACTTCCATGCTTCTGTTCACCTAGTTCTTATATAGCCTAGGACTACTTAGGTGTCTGTCCCAGTGTTCCACTGCTGGAAAGAGACACCATAACCACAACAACTCTTATAAAGGAATGTATTTCACTGTGGCTGACATGGTTTCAGAGGTTTAGTCCATTGCTATCATAGCAGGAAGCATGATGGCATGTAGTAAGACATGGTGCTGGGGAAGTAGCTAGGTGTTCTACCTATGGATCCACAGGCAGTGAGAAGAGAAAGCTACTGGGACTGGCTTGGGCTATTGAAAGCCCAAAGGCCACCCCCAAGCCCAGTAATGCACTTTGACCATCAAGACCTTACCTACTTCAACAAGGCCACACCTCTTAATCTAGCAGTTCTCAACATGTGGATTTCAATCCCTTTGGGGTTAGTACATCGCATATTTACATTGTAACTCATAACAGTAGCAAAATTATAATTATAAAGGAACAATGAAATAAGTTGATATTTGAGGGCCAGGATCACAGCATTAAGAAGGCTGAAAACCAATTCCTCTCAAATAGAACTACTTCCTGATGGCCATGCACTCAAATATATGAGCCTATGGGTACCATTATTATTCAAACCATCACACTAGGGATAAAATGGGCAGGACCCTACTGAATCAATCTGTTAAAATAACCTTCTATAGTTATGGCCATAGACCAACCTAATAAAAACAGCTACTCAATCTAAATATTTTTTTCAGGTTATGTGAGGTTGACAGTATAAGCAGGATACCAGGCTGAGGCAAATGTCCATGAACTAGGACAGACTAATTTGCTATATGTGCACATGTCCTATAGTGTTTGTTTAGACTCTTTAAGCAGGTGACCTGCTATTCCTGGGAACAAATTCAATTTGGCATGCATACCCTTAAAAACAACAACAAATCCAAATCCAAAGGATTCCATACACTTGGGTTGTTTTCTAAATTTTTCTGGAAACATCAATTATTTAATCAAATAGAAACCATTGTTTTGTATTGCAGCAGTTGACTATTGCAAGAGACTTCTGAACCAACAGATTTTGAGATTTCTTCAAATCTCAAATCTCTCCACTAATATCCTCACCTTTAAATGTAGTTCCATGTTCAACAGAGCACCAGATTTGTACTTTTAAAAGCACAGTGGTTGTAGCTGGCATTGAGGTCTATTTTGAGTTGAGGGTCTTGAATTCATGTTGCTACTCAGCTTCCTTTCTCCACTTTGTAGTCCAGGATTCCCCCTAGGGAATGGTGCCGCCCATAGTGGAGGAAGCTTTACACCTCACATTACACAATGAATATAATGCTTTATGGGCATATCCAGAGGCCCATGTCCCAAGTGAATCTACATTCTATCAAGTTGATGATTAAACACTAATTATCGCATTGATATTTGTGTTTCCAAAGCACTTGGCTCTCTTCTGACCCTGATGAGGTTTTAGTAAAGAGACAGAAACCACAATAGTACATTACTAAGGAAAGTTTAACCATGACTAACTAGAAGAAGAAAGACTCATTAGTAAGAGTTACTGCATCAGTACAATTACAACATCATTCATCTGTTCATCAGACTGGAAGGCTCCTTAAGAGCAGACCCTACATCAATAAGTCATCATGTGAACCTTAGACTGCCAGGTCTCTTCAGATCTAAAAATAGCCTTTGATGCTTTGAATCAACCAGAACTTAAAGCCTAGGGACACTTAAAGATTCTGAGCATTGTGTGCTCTAATGAAATTCTGGGTGAAGACTAATGGAAGAAAGCCAGAGAGATGAAGCTAACTCCTTAGAGAATGAAGCATCTACTACTGGGCAGGGGGCGATAGGTTGGAAGAAAGCAAGGTATATTCTAGAAACCACTAGCTAGCCAGCATTGCAAAAACATGAACCTAGAGGAACAAAGTAATGGAATACGAAGCTGAAGAGAAGGCAAGAGGTATGGCATGACAAGTCTTTGGATTGTATCTAGTAGAAAAGGAAAATGGAGGAGTTTTAGCATGCATCCCAACAGGATCAGAATCTAACAGGTATGTGTGATGGGTCTCTCCAGAACTCTGCTGAGGTTGCTTAAGTGTCACTTTCCGAAAAGTGAGATGTGTTCTGTTTCATGAATTATGAACACAAGCAACTTGATTTTTTTTAAAAACAATGCAAAACCAAGAAGGAGACAGGAAGAGCAAACCCTTGGTATCAGAACCCTGCATGTTTAATCCAAAGAAATTTCGGATATACAGCCCCGGAAATAGTTCAATTTTATTAAAACTTTAGAGATATAATAAATAGCTCTACTGAATCAAACCTGAGAACACCCTTCAACTGCTTTCAAAGAAGCCACAACATCTGATAATGCCTGGAATTAAAATTGGCCCAAAGACAGTCTATCTCATGTGCTTTTTGTCAGAGAGCAATTTATTCACAGCGTTCCAGTAAATTCATGGTGTGAAAATTCAACAGCATCACATGAAAAGGGACTCTCCTTCTGTCTTTTGTCCCACCCTCCCAAATGTATATCAGAGACACCAAATGTAACAGAGCCAACGCTATTTTAAATGAAATTTCTTTCAACCCTGAAGTTTAGTGACTTGGCAATTTATCGGTCCTCTCTAAGTTTTGCGTGTCTCATTTGTAAAGCAGTCATAATTACTATTTCATAGTACATTTCTAACATTTTATTAAAGCAGTGTAATTTCACAAAAATAAGTGTTTCTAAGGACTACACTTTTGCTTCATGTACAGTTTTAATTCATTTTTAGTGAATCACAATTTAATGAAATTCCTAGGGTATTATCCTCATTTATAGTGTAAAAATGGAACAAGAAATAGAAATTATTTATATATAAAGAGTACTTACACAGAACTTAGCAGGGTTAAGTTAATAAAAATGATAGAATCTGACTTTATAGAAAGAAATAATAACTACAGAAAAAAAGAGCAAATGTGTTGTATATGACATTCTTAGAAAAATAAATTCCTTCTGCCAGTGTGACCTGATCATTATTTATCTATGTATAATTAAACCTGAATTTCTATAAGAAGAATGCCTGATGATGTTACCAGGTAATACATCTGTTATTTATTAATTAAATTAGTTAAAACTTTATATTTACATTTATAAAAGCCATCCTTTGAAATAAAGAGGACTTTTAATCAGTGTTCTAATTTTCACTATTGCCTTATCTCTAAAACAGAATAAAGTAGGGTTATCAAGTTCATGGCTGATGTGAAGGTTAACAGACCATGACTATAACATGCTTCTGCGACTCTGGTGTAAAGTATAATAAAATACAGTGGTGGGGGGCCAGAGAGTTGGCTGTGGTTAAGAGGAGATACACTTCTGCAGAACTGAATCTGATTCCTAGAACTCATATATGGAGACTCACAAGCACTTGTAACTCAAGCTCCAGGGAATCTGACACCCTCTTCTGGACTCCGTGGGCAATCACATGTGCAAACAGAAACACACACACACACACACACACACACACACACACACACACACACACACACAATTAAAACTATAAATAATACCTTTAAAAAAACTATAGAGGCTAATACTGGTTTTCTTTTTTAACTACTTTTTTCCATCACTGCTGTTCATAGAAGCTCGTAAGCATCGCCTCGCATACAGAAGTAACTGATCAATAATTTTAAATTGCCATATTTTACTCTAAATGATGCATGATAAATGATTTATGGTTGAGTGTGGATAAGAGGATATTCAGACATAATAGTCCCTGTCATATAGCCTTGCTTATAAGAATGCTTAAATCAATATCTAGCACAACCCACTTAAAAATATCACATGGTTTAGCAAGCTAAGCATACTAAAAGGAATGCAACACAAACACTCTCCTTTCCTCTCAATAGGTTTGTGGGGTGTTGGAGTTTCTGTTTGCTATTTGTTCTCTATGTGTATTTTCCTTCTTTATTTAAGTTAAAAGAAGAAGTTTTTATAGAAATTTTAAGGTTGTCCATAGACAGTCTACATCTAGTGAAAAGACCTGAAAGATTTAGAGTTAGAAGAAAAGTTACTCATGGAGAAAGGAGCTCAAGGGCATGCTTCAGGTTTGCGGATGGCATGTACGAAGACACAATACTCAGTGGGAAAGAGTGTAAACATGGCTCACCCGAGAAAGTGTGTTCTCTCTGTCTTGTAGATTAGTAAGGAAGAGATTAGAAATTTTGTTTCTGTTATCTGAAAGCCTCTTCAAGGAAGAAGGGAGAGACAGGATATCTATTCCATAGTCAGACATAGATTCTACATTTTGGTTATTTTTTTTTTATTTTTACTTTATATGTGAAAGAAAGGGTGGTGTGTGTGTGTGTGTGTGTGTGTGTGTGTGTGTGTGTGTGTGTGTGTGTTTGCTTGTGTGTACTCACAAATGCAGGAGTCCAGTAATGGGCAACGGATCCCCTGGATTTGCAAGTGGTTTGAGCCACCCAACATGACTGCTGGGAACCCAGTCCTCTGCGGAAATGCCCATGCTCTTTACCATCGAGTTGTCTCTCTGTGTCCAGCACTACCGTTCTCATGTCCTTCTGCGCAGCAGCAGTATCGGCTGAGGGAACTAATAAGTGAACCCACCCTGACTGTTCTCGCCTGTCTTTAGTGAGGGGTTTTATGTGGCCATGGCTTGTTTATGGATTTCTGCAGTACAGAATAGTGTTAACTTGCATTTCATACATTATAGAAGGGTCAACAAGAAACCCAGTGGGCAACCCGGCTGAAGGCTCATTCTCTTCGGTTTCTTTGCACAGTTGCAGTGTCCCAGCAGGGTTGCAGTAGAGGTCAGGGCTGGCCGGGTAGCCCCCTTACAGACTGGAAAGATATCTGGGTTAGCAGTGAGCCTTTGAGTGTGTCAGGCTCATACCAAGCAAATGCTGAAGAATAGCAACGAGCGCTGTTGAAAGTGATCAGACTTCTAGTTCAGACTTTTTGCCTGCTCTCCACACCCTCATAGACACAAAGACCCCGGGCTCCTTGTGGCTTTTTAAAATGTCTTTTTCAGTTCACAGATACTACATCGAGTTTCATAATTTAAAGAGTAGAATGTTCCCTTCGCTAGACTGAAGTTAACAGAACATTTAATTACCCTTAATAAAAAGCTGTAGCTCCCACCTGAGTTTTTATGTACTTATTACTATGAATCATGATTTTTTATGGAGCATGCGGAAGTCAGAGGACAACTGCTGGGAGTCAGTTCTCTCCCTCCACCACGTAAGAGGCAAGATGGAACTCAAGCCACCAGGATTGTTGGCAAGAGCTTTTATTCACTGAGCCATCTTGCCAGCCCCAAACCTTGATCTTTCATCTAAATGTTGTGGAACTAACAAAATGTTTGAAAAATACATAAAATGACCTCCCATTGCAGTTTGGATATTTTATTCACCCTTCTCTGATTAGGGTTCCTAATTTATAGGGTCCTTCTACTAAGGCTCCCAGTGAGTCAGAAAATATGCAAAGCGAAGGTTTTCTGTTTGCTAATCCCTGTAATTTTCTCTGGCACAATAAGTGAGTCAATAATACAACATAATTTGAATCACAAGGCTGAAAATCATAGCTGCCTTCTATTCAGTTCCATATGGAGATTGTGGAGACCCCAACCAGTTGTCCTCTTCTAATCATTGTCCTGGATCTGGGACTGCACAGCCTACTGTTTATCAGTGTGGTGATTTGAATAAAAACAGCCGACATATGCTCAGATGTTGAACGTTTGTTTGATTCCCCAGTTGATGAACTGTTTGAGAAAGATTAGGCTGTGTGTGACCTTGTTGGGAGAAGTGGGGGTGGGTTTTTGAGTTTCTAAAGCCCTTGCCAGCCCTAGACTTTCTCTTTGCCTCCTGTTTGTAGATTAGATGTAAGCCCTCAATAACTACCCCAGCACCATGCCTGTCTGCTCCCCACTATGATGGTTATGGACTCACCCTCTAAAACTATAAGCAAGCTCCCAGTTAAATCCTTTCTTTTATGAGCTACCTTGGTCGTGGTGCCTCTTCACAGCAATAGAAAAGAAACCAAGGCAATCTGTTTCTCTGTGGATCCTTTAGAGGTCCAATAATGTCGAGAGTAGACTCTCCCTCTAACTGTGGTGTGAGTGACTTCCCTGTCACTTCCAAATGATCCCCGTAATCCTGAAAGCATCATTGCTTTCTGGTAAAGATGTTTTACAGGCTCACTTTTCCAACTCTAGTTTCTCACTGTCTGTGCCTGCACAAACTTAGTCGTTCTGCTGGGTTTCTGACTTTTCTAGCCTTGTCTGGTGGACTTTTAACAAGGACCACTGCTGAGGCCAGAAAACAGGGGCCTCTCAGCTTGTCAGAACACTAAGCAAGAATAATTCCATGCCTGTGGCAGGCCCAAAGCTTCCAGCAGTTTGCCTTCATGGCCCTGCCTGTGCTTTGATGGTATCACTGTCTAAGCCTCTTATGGCGATATGGTACGCAGTACTAAGCACAAGATATTTGTATTTGTGTCCTGGTTTGAATACAACATCGCTGCCTCCAGTGATTTAATCTCTGATAATATCAGGACACTCATTTCATACATAACATTTTCTCACCAGTACAAATCAGATTCTGTATTGATGTATTTGTTGCAATTATAGTTTCCAAACTGACAGTATCTTAACATGCTACAAGCTAAAGTTTTAAATTCTCCTCTGAGGGATTAGAAAGAGCTCTAGAGCCTGAGATTTTATGCGATTTGCAAGCAGAAACACACACACACACACACACACACACACACACACACTCACACACACATTCTTGATATTTGGTCTAAAAAATATTGTATTATCTGTCTTCTCATTTTAGTAGGCGATAAACTAATTGAAGATGCCTGTTTCTCAGGGGGCATTATCTTAATGCTACATATACTCAGACTTGATAGAATCAATCAAATGTTCAAACTTATAAAAGATGTAAAAGACTGCAGTCACATATAAAAAAATTCAATTTAAACCAGTATTGGTGGATCATGCCTTGAATTCCAGGGCTGCAGAGGTTAAGGCAGGAGAGTTTTAGTACATGTTTGATGCCAGCCTAAGCTATAGAGTGAGTACCAGGATGGCTGGACTATAAAACAGATCCTTGCCTCAAAAATGCAGATATAATTTAAGTATTTCAACAACTAAGAATACCTATGAAATATTCCAACCTTAAATCATAATTAGGAAATTCAGGTGGAAATGTGTGTGGAGATATATAATTTCAGTCATGGTGTGATTGTTCTACAAGCTTTATGGGAAACATGAATATTTATAATTATAATACATTTTAACACATACCCCAATCTTTAATATCATTCATTTAAAACTGGAGCCACTCAGTTTTAATGGAGATTCCTAGATAAAAATAAGCTATTGTATATATAGAAATTCTTAACTTTTATTTTGCTGCCATTGGTGTTTAATATTCCAAAGTTATACTCAAAATACTTTATTGCCAGGAAAAGAGATAAATACCCTCATCATAAAATTAAATGTATTGCTTGCCTTTCATATTTAACATATTTAAAGGAAATTACATTCAACCCCTTGATTCAGAATAAATGTACTGGAAATGAGATTCAAGAAGGAATGCACTGTCTTTGCTGTTGGACAGGAAGGTTGTGTTGTCTTAGAATCAGCTATATTGTCAGTTCCTTGTTTGGAGGCTTATGTATAGAGCCTCAAAGTTTATTAGTATAAAAAGTTTTAATTCTCATACTTTTATCTCGTGTATTCATTACCTTCCTCTTTTCAACAACAGTTATTCACATATAATGAAAAATTCCAGATCCAAATTCATCCTAGTTGATGTTTTAAAATATACATTTTCATCATATATGTGTGTGTGTGTATATATATATATATATATATATATATATATATATGTGTGTGTGTGTGTGTGTGTGTGTGTGTGTGTGTGTGTGTGTGTGTGTTTGTATGTGCATGTGTGTGCATTAATGCATGTATTTATGTGTGTATGTTTATGCATGTGTGCATTAATACCTGTGTGTCTGTGCATGTGTGGGCAGTTATGCACATGTGTACACACCTATGCACGTGTGTGCACTGATTAATGTGTACACACTTATGCACATGTGTGCACTGATTGTGTCACCTATGCACGTGTGTGCACTGGTTAATGTGTACACACCTATGCACGTGTGTGCACTGATTAATGTGTCACCTATGCATGTGTGTGCATTGATTAATGTGTACACACCTATGCACGTGTGTGCACTGATTAATGTGTCGCCTATGCACATGTGTGCTCTGATTAATGTGTACACACCTATGCACATGTGTGCACTGATTAATGTGTCCACACCTATGCACGTGTGTGCACTGATTAATGTGTCACCTATTCACGTGTGTGCACTGATTAATGTGTCCACACCTATGCACGTGTGTGCACTGATTAATGTGTCCACACCTATGCACGAGTGTGCACTGATTAATGTGTCCACACCTATGCACGTGTGTGCACTGATTAATGTGTCCACACCTATGCACATGTGTGCACTGATTAATGTGTCCACACCTATGCACATGTGTGCACTGATTAATGTGTCACCTATGCACGTGTGTGCACTGATTAATGTGTCCACACCTATGCACGTGTGTGCACTGATTAATGTGTCACCTATTCACATGTGTGCACTGATTAATGTGTCCACACCTATGCACATGTGTGCACTGATTAATGTGTCCACACCTATGCACGTGTGTGCACTGATTAATGTGTTGCCTATGCACATGTGTGCTCTGATTAATGTGTCCACACACCTGCACTCCCTTACAGCAACTATTTCTCAACACCTCGTTTTTCAGAATACCAAGTTTCTGAACCTCATTTTTATTTTAACACATGTTATATTTTTAAAATCCTAAGTCCTTTTGAGGTGACACTTTCTCTTATGTAAGAAAGAAATGCAGTAATTTTCCAAATATGATCACAAAAATGTTGACACTTCCTCCCTTCAAAAAGGAAGTATGTGTTCTCTATGCTTACAGCTGTTTTTTCGTTTTCCTAATACTTGTAGATGATTCTATGCCAGACCCAGGCCTAAGGAGTAGGCTGCTTCCATTTTCAATGTCCAAGCTCTCTGCTAAACCCAGCAACCATGCTATGAGTGAACATGGTTTCCACTGGGCAGAAGCCTGGGCTCAGCCACCTCAGTGAATGCCACAGAGAATAGAGACACATTGTTTATCACTGCCCAGCTTCCGTGTATGGGAAAACAAATGGAGACTATTATGCACCGCTAAGCTTTGGGATATGTTATTGTGTAACAATAGACAGACAGAATAGTATTATATTCTGGGCCTATAATAATACAATATTATATTGTATTAATTGTATAGTGAAAAACAAGAAAAGGTCTTACAGATGCCTCCTAAGCAATGTGGACTAACAAGAACAAGTTTAAAATATAACCCTTCCTCCACAGTAAAGCAATATAATACACTATATAGAAAGTTACACAAATTTAGCCTCTTGTAATTTTCAAAAGAGGAGAAATAATGAAAGGCTCTGGTGATACCAGAGTGGACTTCCATCCAGATTGTTGGTATGGCCACACAAATTTACTCACGTAGCAACAACTCAACAGGACCATCCGCCAAAAAGGAAAAGTCAAACTCATGTACAAAGCTGGAGACGTCTGAGGTGGGTCTGTGCTTCAGGGGGTGTCACTGACTCAGTGGAAATCACCTTGATCTACTAGAGCTGCTTAACAAATATCTTAGATGGGATGTTTTATAAGTAACAAAACTGCACTGCTCTGAAAATTGAAAGCCTAAAATCCAGATGTCAGCAGATTTGGTGTCTGGTCAGGAGCTTTTCTTCAAAATGGCATTTTAAGTGTCCTCACATGGGAGAAGGTATAGCCATCTCCTTCTAACACCCTCTATAAGAAGATTAATTAATGAATTTATTAATTAGCATTTTTAATTAGAGCATTAACACCATGAAGAAGTGGAACCCTCAAGAGGCAGTCATCTCCTCAAAGTCTTAGCTCTCCTTGATGACACATGGGGCTTTAGGCTCTAATGTGGGAGTCGTGGGGGACAGTACATGGCCAATGCTCAGCCTACCATAACAATGCACTGCAAAATTCCAGAGAATTGGCACATGGAGAAAGCAGGATACAAAGTATGCAGCAAGTAGGCCCTGCATCTATCAGATGATAAAAGTACTTCAAAATAAAAAATAATAGTAAATCACGAAACCTAAGCTGCATGCAGTAAAGGAAGGAGCTTCAGCGGCTTCACGGGAGTGTGGGTTGAAGATCGCGAGCATGATGCTGGTGATCTTTAGGATAAGCATTCTTAAAGGCTCAGGGACCCCAGTGAGACACTTCAACAGCTTATGCTCATACTGACACAGACAATCTCATAGATAAGAGCATCACACTCAGGAGGAAAACAGAGGTGGAGGCACAAGATACACAGCAGTTTTAAACAGTTACAGAATCTGGAGCTGATGAGTCTGTCTGGACTCATTTCTTCAGTGCTCAGAATGTTTAGCAGCTACACAGTGCACAGACCATTCGGGCAGATGGAAGAGGCCCCCACCTTCTCAAACATGGGAGGATTTGCTCTTCATTGTCTGGGGGTTTTATGGTTTTTACAAGTATCTGTAGATAACCTATTTCTTTTTTTTATTAGGTATTTTCCTCATTTACATTTCCAATGCTATCCCAAAAGTCCCCCATACCCCCCCCCCACTCCCCTACCCACCCACTCCTACTTTTTGGCCCTGGCATTCCCCTGTACTGGGGCCTATAAAGTTTGCAAGTCCAATGGGCCTCTCTTTCCAGTGATGGCCGACTAGGCCATCTTTTTGATACATATGCAGCTAGAGTCAAGAGCTCAGGGGTATTGGTTAGTTCATAATGTTGTTCCACCTACAGGGTTGCAGATCCCTTTAGCTCCTTGGATACTTTCTCTAGCTCCTCCATTGGGGGCCCTGTGATCCATCCAATAGCTGATTGTGAGCATCCACTTCTGTGTTTTCTAGGCTCCGGCATAGTCTCACAAGAGAGACAGCTATATCAGGGTCCTTTCAGCAAAATCTTGCTAGTGTATGCAATGGTGTCAGCGTTTGGAGGCTGATTATGGGATGGATCCCTGGATATGGCAGTCTCTAGATGATCCATCCTTTTGTCTCAGCTCCAAACTTTGTCTCTGTAACTCCTTCCATGGGTGTTTTGTTCCCAATTCTAAGAAGGGGCAAACTGTCCACACTTTGGTCTTCGTTCTTGAGTTTCATGTGTTTTGTAAATTGTAACTTATATCTTGGGTATTCTAAGTTTCTGGGCTAATATCCACTTATCAGTGAGAACAAATCATTTGAGTTCTTTTGTGATTGGGTTACCTCACTCAGGATAATGCCCTCCAGGTCCAACCATTTGCCTAGGAATTTCATAAATTCATTCTTTTTAATAGCTGAGTAGTACTCCATTGTGTAAATGTACCACATTTTTTTGTATCCATTCCTCTGTCGAGGGGCATCTTGGTTCTTTCCAGCTTCTGGCTATTATAAATAAGGCTGCTATGAACATAGTGGAGCATGTTTCTTAACGAACTTGAAAAACCTCTGCCCAGCGTGCTTGCTCCTTGTTCTTCTATAGGCTCCTTCTCCCACATGCACATTGTCCCCATTTGATAAGAGAATGGTTTGTTTGTTTTTTTTTCACGATTTTTTCCCTTCACAGTCCAGGAACAATAAGAGAAAAACATGGTATGACCCCATCTATCAGGCACTACCTTCATTCCTTCATCCCTCCTAAACAGGTACCACGTTAGTTTAACAAAAACCATAGTTATAGGCAAGACTCTTTAATAGCAGTGATAGAACAGAAGGAGCCTGGGGTCAAAATGCAGCATCCATGAAGAAAATTGTCCTTCTTATAGAAGATATCAAGGCAACACAGAATAGAGAGCCAGATGGTCTGATCCAGTGGATGCCTCCATTGGAAAGAACAAAGCTTTAATGAACTGTCCTTCACTGAGAGTCAGCGCCAGCCTGCAACAGGTCAAGGTGGCAGAGCAAACAAAAGAAAAATTTTAAATTGCAGCATTGGCTATTTTTATTATGCTGTTTGTATACTGTAGCTATTTCCACTGTTGAAATCCAAGACTACATACACCCTTTTATGTGTGAGAAGAAGACTACAACACAGAGAGATTAAAATAAAACTTCACCATCCACTAAAATAACCACATGTAGGAAGAGAATACACCAACGAGAAACCAGGAATAGCCTTGCCTGGGTGCTTGCCACTCCGGGATTCTTCAAGATATGTTTTACTCTGAAAGAACACCCGAGACACCATGCCTCCCACACTATCTCCCCCAGATAAACACATTTGGGTTCATAGCAGGACCCTAAACTTACCAGACACTCATTCTCCAAAGGCTGATACAAAATTCATGAAGAATAATCCAAATGTAAGTTTTGAATCCAGAGGGGAAAAAATAATCAGTAACACAAGGTCTACAGCAGGAAAAGATCTAAACACATCTTGCAAACCAGGCCAAGCAAAAAAGTGCAGCAAGAGTTCCTCCCTGTGGAGCTGCAAACAGTGTCTACCCTCTCCTCATTACAGTCTCTTATTGAAGAAAGTCAAGGCAAGAACTGAAGCAAAAATCATAGAGGAGTGTTGACTCAGCTACCTTTCTTATATAACCGAAGGCCACTTGCTGGAGGATAGCACTGCCCAGGATGGACTAAGCCCTCCTATATCAATACCAACCAAGAAAATGCTAATGAAGACAGTGACTGCTTTGCTCAGAGGACAGTTATGTACAACAGAAGGAGAAGGTAGGTGACCCTCTAAATTGGGGACATGACTACAAAGATGCTTCTGGGAAGCTGAGGACATGAGAGGGGCAGCATTGAGTGAGCGAGTAAGTGAGTGAGTGTTACATTTCTAAGTATGTGGCAAAAGGGTGTTCTTTGCTGTGGATTACATGGGTTGAATATTCATTCTTCATACAGGACGCATGCACCTTCACAAAGAACAAAACTGGAGGAAGCAATTCTAACAGAAAGCAAGAGGCGAGGCACAAAGAGAGCATATAAGAAAGAGGGTAGTAGTACAAAAACTAAAACAGAATCAGAATAGAAGCGGACATGCATGGCTTTGATGAGTGGAGCCACTGAAGAACATGGGAGGGGGTGTCTCCCAGGTGATTCTGGGTGCACATGGAAAGAGGATGAAACTCAGTCCCCACCCACAGGGATGCAGAAAGTCTGGAGCCCGTCTTCTAGAAAATAACACTAGACAATGTTCCCATAGCCTTGAAACATGCAGAAGGTCTTTATACAAGTGTGAACTGTGTGAACTAAGGAAGGGAGACAAACAAGTAAGACTACATTGAAAACCAGGGACTTCTGTGTATCAACTGGTGCCTGTTGGAGAATATCAATGCGAGTCAACGAGGAGAAAATACTTACATATAGAAACAACCTACGACTCATGTTCAGAATGTGTTTTTGCAAATGCACAGTTATTTTATATTATAAACACATTAGATTAAGGAATAAAATTGCGTATTTAAATTCTGATAGTAAGAAAGGATGGTTATAAACACAATTTTAAGTTTAGTAAGAGTTTCATGTAGACACTTCACACATGAAGACAAGCCCTCAGAATTTTACCAGTATATTTCTTTTGCCAAACACCCTATTTCATAGTTCAGAAGTTCTACTTACTACAAGGCACTAGCATGTGAGCACTGTTCAGCCAGCTTCTCTGACATTTTGCACTGGACTCTGCCTGTCTACAGAGTGTAAGCTGGTTAGGAATATTTCCTGGCCCTAAGTCAGCTGGTCATGTTCTTCCACTAACAGAGCTGTAGCCTCAACTGTGGGAAAGAAGCTGGCTAACTGGCAGAAATAGGATCATGTCTTTTGAGGAGGTAGGCCACTGGCCTCTTCCAAGGTCCCAATGCCTAGGTTCTCCCAATTACAGGATAGTAGGGGCAGGCTGGCATGGAGCAGGAATTTAACAGATTTGCTCCCTACCTTAAATGTACCCTGGGTTCCTGGGATACAGAGGAATGGAGCACCCTCCTCACTAATCCTTATCCAAGGAAGGACAGGGAATCTTTCCCTTTTCCAAATCAAGAGTTTATTTTTCCAATGTCTGTTTGTTTACAATAAGCACTTGGTCCTTCTCTAGCCTTTCTGGTGATTCTGACTTCTCTCTCTGGAATCTCATTTATCAATCTCCCTGAGCATTGCCATGATTGCTTGGGTCAATCTTTTTGTTCTGCTTTTCTTCCAACTGAAAATCTTTATTGAGCAGTCCTTAATAACTGGGACCTATTCATACCCTCAAACCCTTTTTAACTTCTATAGTTTCTTTCTAATATCTGGGGGCAAATGGCAAAACAAATGCAATATTGGTTGATCACTGGCTTTCTAGCACATCTGGCTCTATGGCAATGAATGCCTGGTGAGCCTCACAGAAGTGTCTAGGAAGGCAGCAGGAGATTCTCAGTAATTTGGAATTACCTCACTCACCTTGAACAGATTGATGGTTTTCTAACAGCTGCCTTCAATCCTCCTAAAAAGATGTAGCAAACTTGCTCAAAGCCTCCTTAACCTCAGTTGGTGCTGGGGACCAAGTCAGGTCAGACAGAAGCAAATCCACTCTATCTGGGCTGCACTGTCCAACAGTGATGCCCTGCACAGCTCAAGGGTAGCTTTCCTACTTGAAAGCCAGATTCTGCCCTATTCCTCTATCAGGAAGACGGGAGCCAGGAGCTGTTGGCACTCAGGTGATGTACATATCTGTGGTGTGAATTAGTCACTTATCACAGTAACGAAACACCAAGGCTACTAGGAGGAAGAAGGTTTAGCTCAAGATTTTGAGGTTCAAGGGCTTGGCCCTGACACTGGCTATAGCAATTGATGGCAGAATACCATGGTCAGGGTTGCTAAGGATCCAGGGAGTGAGGGATTACATGTTGAACCAGGAGCACAGGAGAACTGGGCAGAGACAAATCAACCTTAGCCCTGTCCTAAGCACTGCAATTCTAGGGCATTCCCTCAATAACCACAGGACCTCCCACAAGGCTCTTCTTCCTTGTAAACCTACAGCCCTTCCAAGGACACCACTCTGAATAGCCCTTCAAACACCACACATTTACCCTTGGAAAACGCATGGGACATTTTAAACCATAACACAGCAGAGTAGTACTTATCTTTTAAAAGGAAAGAAATTCTTTCATGTGGAGGGCCATTTCATCACCCCACATGAAATCAGCCAGTCAGCAAACAAGCCAACCAAACTCAAATATTGTAATACTCTACCTGCACAAGTTATCAAATGCAATTAAATTCACAGAAATACAAAATATAGTGACAGGTAGGAGTTGTGGGATAGAGAATGAAATAGGGAGTTATTTACTGAGTACAGAATTTCAATTATGTAACATTTCTAGAGGTTGGGTATATAACAACGTGAACAAGCTTAATATGCAAATGTATAAACATGACTTATATTCAAATGTACACTTGAGCTGGTTAGAATAGAACATTAATTTTTAGGCATGTTTTGTCACAGATAATTAAAAAAAAATTGAAGTGTATGTGACTGATGTCATTTACCTGCTGAGTGAGTTAAGAGAACTCTGACACTTAAAATCACAGCTCTGTCAGCACAAGTCTCATGTGCCATATAACTGCCCACTGTCACTGCCAGCTCTCTTTAATCTCACCTCTTCTTGCCCAATACAAGTTTCTGTGATTATCTAGACCTGGGCTATCCCATGTAGTTGCTAGTCACTTTTCATGTGGTTCCTGAGCACTCAGAACATTGGCGACGTGACTGAAGACCTATTGTTTTGATTTATGCAATTATAAATTGCTTGGATGATTTTGTTCTAGCTAGACACATGTATCTAGCATCTGCCACGTTGATGCTGCCAAGGTCTTGTCCCAATCTTCCTCCATTGCTCCACAAACTTTTCATTCTTTCTTTCTTTTTTATTAGATATTTTCTCTACTTACATTTCAAATCTTATCCCCATTCCTGATTCCCCTCTGAAAACTCCCCTATCCCATCCCCCCACCCCCTGCTCACCAACCCATCCACTCCTGCTTCCCTGTCCTGGCATTCCCCTACACTGGGGCATCGAGCCTTCACGGGACCAACTCCTCTCATTGATGTCCCACAAGGTCATCCTCTGCTACATATGTAGCTGGAGCCACACATGGGTCACTCCATGTGTGTTCTTTGGTTGGTGGTTTAGTCCCTGGGAACTCTTGGGGTACTGGTTGGTTCATGTTGTTGTTCCTCCTATGGGGCTGCAAACTCCTTCAGCTCCTTGGGTCCTTTCTCTGGCTCTTCCATTGAGGTCCCAGTGCTCAGTCCAATGGATGGCTGTGAGCATCCACTTCTGTGTCTGTCAGGCACTGGTAAAGCCTCTCAGTAGACAGCTATATCAAGCTCCTGTCAGCAAGCACTTGTTGGCATCCACAATAGTGTCTGAGTTTGACAACTGTATATGGTATGGATCCCCAGGTGGGGCAGTCTCTGGATGGCCTTTTCTTAAGTTTCGGCTCCAAACTTTGTCTCTGTGTTTCCTCCCATGGGTATTTTGATCCCCCTTCTAAGAAGGACCAAAGTATCCACACTTTGTTCTTCCTTTGTCTTGAGCTTCATGTGGTCTCTGAATTGTATCTTGGGTATTCCAAACTTCTGGGCTAATATCCACTTATCAGTGAGTGCATACCATGTGTGTTCTTCTGGGATTGGGTTACCTCACTCAGGATGATATTTTCTAGTCCCATCCATTTGCCTAAGAATTTCATGAATTCATTGTTTTTAATAGCTAAGTAGTACTCCATTGTGTAAATGTACCACATTTTCTGTATCCATTTCTCTGTTGAGGAACATCTTGGTTCTTTCCAGCTTCTGGCTATTATAAATAAGGCTGCTATGAACATAGTGGAGCATGTGCCCTTATTACATGTTGGAGCATCTTCTGGGTATATGACAAGAGTGGTATGTATACCTGGGTCCTCTGGTAGCAATATGTCCAATTTCTGAGGAACCATCAAATTAATTTCCAGAATGGTTGTACCAGCTTTCCATCCCACTAGCAATGGAGGAGTGTTCCTCTTTCTCCACATCCTCACCAGCATTTGCTGTCACTCAAGTTTTTGGGTTTTTTTGTTTGTTTGTTTGTTTGTTTCTGTTTTGTTTTGTTTGATGTTGTTTTTTGTTTTTTTGTTTTTTGAGAAAGGGTTTCTCTGTATAGCTCTGGCTGTCCTGGAACTCACTCTATAGACCAGACTGGCCTCGAATTGAACTCAGAAATCTGCCTGCCTCTGCCTCCCGAGTGCTGGGATTAAAGGCGTGTGCCACCACGCCCTGTGTCACCTGAGTTTTTGATCTTAGCCATTCTGACTGGTGTGAGGTGGATTCTCAGGGTTGTTTTGATTTGCATTTCCCTGATGACTAAGGATGTTGAACATTTCTTTAGGTGCTTCTCAGTCATTCTATTCTCAACAATAAAAGAACTTCTGGCAGAATCACTATCCCTGACCTCAAGCTGTATTACAGAGAAATTGTGATTAAAAAAAATAATAAAATAAAATAAAACTGCATGGTACTGGTACAGTGACAAATAGGTGGATCAATGGAATAGAACTGAAGACACAGAAATGAATCCACACACCTATGGTCACTTGATCTTTTACAAGGGAGCTAAAACCATCCAGTGGAAAAAAGATAGTATTTTCAACAAATGGTGCTGGTTCAACTGGTGGTTAGCATGTAGAAGAATGCAAATCAATCCATTCTTATCTCCTTGTACAAAGCTCAAGTCTAAGTGGAACAAGGACCTCCACATAAAACCAGATACACTGAAACTAATAGAAAAGAAAGTGGGGAAGAGCCTCGAGCACATGGGCACAGGGGAAATTTTCCTGAACAGAACACCAATAGCTTATGCTCTAAGATCAAGAATTGACAAATGGGACCTCATAAAATTACAAAGCTTCTTCTATAAGGCAAAGGACACAGTCAATAGACTTGCAAGCAAAACCCTGCCTCTTGCTCTCCTCTTCACCTGTTCTCACTTTGCCCTTCCTGTTTGATTACGCTTATCTCAATCATCAGAGCCAGTCCCAGAACAGTATGCTTTCTCTGCTGTCCCCACGGGAAGAACTCCTATGTGCTCTCCTTTTCATCTCTCTATTCTAACGCGAAATATTTGTTATTGTGGAGCAGCTGATAAGTGCTGTTTCCAGCTCCCAACTATTGTCAAATAACAACAAGCTATGGGGGATCACTGGGAAAACTCCAGCCTAGACAGTTCAAGTAATTTGGGGAGAGCTACAGCCACTCTAGTCTAATCAGCTGCTGCTGGGGTGCCATCTCCTTACCTGGGGAAGCCATACATTCATAGAGATACCTGGCTTGATTGTAAAATAAGTGTCATAGAGGAAGAAGCAAAGAAAACTAAAGAGAAAGCCAAGTATTGGGATCAGTTAGCTCTGAGATTATCTCCACTGATGCAGCACACAATCTATCATCTTAAACAAGCCCCAACTGCACAAGTTCTGCCATAGTTTGGATCCACAAGATGAAGATAATAGCATACTTCAGATGATTAAACCAGGCATGTAATGATCCATCATTAAATGACATCTGTTAAAAGTGGCTCACCGTGTCTCTACTCTTCTTTCAATTATCTCATCTCTATCTCTTTATCCACTGCAATCTAATTTTTAGAAAAGAGAGTTATAGACCCCACCTGTTTTTTATGGAATGTGACCCTACAAACTTGAACCTTCATTTTAGTGAGCAAGGTAAAGTGGTTGAGTTGAAATTAAGTCTATATGTTGTTTGAATGTAAGAAAACAATATCTTGTGTTTGCTGTTTGCTTTTATATGGCTGACCTGGAAGTGGGCTAAGTGTGTTGTATGTAGAATGAGGTGAACTAGACCAGTGTAAGACAGTAGGAAGAAGGGAAAAGAATTCTGGCATCGACATGCACTGATTTTGAAGGTTGGGCTTATCTTCATATGTTCTCAAACACTGATAAAAAAAACAAACAAACAAACAAACAAAAAACCCTCTGCTTTGACACACCCAAAAATCCATCAGTGTCTCTTCTTTCATTCCCAGAGTTCTGTGCACGGTGACTTTTAGGAGAAAGGGGGGAGGTGAGGGACAGGGACAGGGAGAGAGAGAGCATATCCAATCTACATATATACCTATTCATCTATTGATCAACGAGAATTTATTGAAATTACTTCTGTCATCTTTGGATTCAGAAAAGGAGTTACAACATTGACCTCAAAGATCACATGTGTGTCCCAAGAGACCAGGAAATGAACTGAGAGAAATACCAATACCTTTGCTTCATTCTCTGAAAGAAAATATAAACTAAGAGGCTTGGGGAGAGTTAACTCATTGTTACACAATCTCAGAGCATCCTGGAGCTTTACGTTTGAATATATAGGATAGTGTTCATATTATGAACCAATTATTATGACTAAACGCCATATTCAAAGGAAGGTTTGACCAGTGTTTCCATTATCATCTCAGGCAAGTCTGGAACCAAGGTGTCATTTGAGATGGTCTGTAGCAGACTCGGCTGATTACCAATATTTTTTTTCCTCTGTGTTAAACAAATATCCCAGCTCTTAGCTAAGACTCAGTTCTCTCTTTCCTATGGGCTTGACTGTGAACCCAAGTGACTCTATTAACAAACATGTCACTGAAGAGCCTGAGTTCTCACCTTTTTAATAGGATTCTCTCCTTTTATAAATTTTTATTAGATATTCTTTATTTACATTCCAAGTGTTTTACCCTTTCCAAGGCTCCCCTTCAGAAGTCCCTATCCCATACCCCTTCCCCTGCCTCTATGAGGGTGCTCCCCTATCCACCCACCCACTCCCATTTTCCCTCACTGACATTCCCCTACACTGGGACATCAAACAACCTCAGACCAAAGGGCCTCTCCCCTCACTGATGTCCAACAAGGCCATCCTCTGCCACATATGCAGCTAGAGCCATGGGTCCCTCCATGTGTATTCTTTGGTTGGTGGTCCTGTTCCCGGGAGCTCAGGAGGGTCTGGCCTGTTGACACTGTTGCTCCCTCCATGGGGCTGCAACCCCCCTCAGCTCCTTCAATCCCTTCTCAAACTCCTCCATCGGGGACCCTGCGCTCACTCCAGTGGTTAGCTTTGAGCATCTGCCTCTGTATTTATCAGGCTCTGGTAGAGCCTCTCAGGAGACAGCCATATCGGGCTTACATCAGCAAGCACTTCTTTGCATCCATAATAGTGTCCAGGATTTGGCAACTTTTTAAGGATGGATCTCCAGGTAGGCATTATCTGGATGGCCTTTCCTTCAGTCTTTGCTCCACACTTTGTCTCCATATTTCCTCCTGTGAGTATTTTGTTCACCCTTCTAAGAAGCCTGAAGCATCTACATTTTGATCTTCTTTCTTCTTAGGCTTCATATGACCTGTGAATTGAATATTGGGTATTCCAAACTTTTGGGCTAATTTCCACTTATCAGTGAGTACCTTCCTCTGAGACACCTGAGACTCCTTCATATAATACTCATCTTCTCTAGAACACTGTGTGTGTGTGTGTGTGTGTGTGTGTGCGCGCGCGCGCGCGTGTAAGAAGAGGAGAAATGGACAGTAGTGTGAATAAAAGCTCATTATTCAAGTAGTACTGTTGAGTCCATCAAAAGCAACTGATTCATGGGGAAACATTTGTCCAGAGTCTAATGGCACAGAAAAGAGTGAGCTATGAGATTCTTCAAGAAAGGAAATAGATCTAGGTCTATAACAGAGATGCTATGGGGAACTGAAAATACCAGGAGTAAAGGTATAAAATGACTGTATGTCGAAAACTTTAATTCATCAATTAATGAACAAAATGGACTTCGATTACAACTCACTTACAAAAATCAATGAACCATAAATTTACATATAAAAGAATATTGACACAAATTTTCAAAACCCGCCCTAGTCACAGAGCAATAATCAGTGACCCTGGATGCAATTTGCTTTCCTTAATCTAAGCCACCTACCTTTGCGTTGCTGGTGGCTTTCTACCTGGTATCTTCTACCTTTACATAGCTCAATGGCAAAAGTTGAAAAGTCTAATGAAAGGCAATAGCTCCAGCCAGGAATAGTGGCTCATTCCTGTGAGCCTGGCATTCAGGGGAATGAATGCCATGGAAGGAGGAAAACCATGAGTTCAAGCATAGGCCCATGCTGAAACCCTCTCTCAAGCAAAGGCAAGAATTTCTATCTGACCAATCAGATACCTTCAGCTCCATCACTCCATGTGTAGAACAAGTGTAGAACAATCATTAATCACTTTAGTTCATTTAACCCCCCTGCTCTCCCCCCCCCACACACACATACACATACACGGTTTTAACTTAATTTTAATTGCAGGGGAGAGAGGCACACAGGCACATGGGGGTATTCATAAAAGAGGATGGTGTTAGATCCTTCGAAGCTGGTGTTACACAGAGTTGGGAGCCACCTGATGTGGTTACTGGGAACCAAACTTGGATCCTCTGTAGAAACAGTATGCATTCTTAACCAATGAGCCGCCTCTGCAGACCCATCTTGAAGTCCTAAACTTTTCATTTCAGTATAGGTTTCTTCAATTTTCCTTAGCCTTCTCTTTCTCCTCCCTAGTCTTTCTCATCTCTTTTCCAAATAATTGACTCTTTCTTCCCTCTCAGGTCTTTCAAGCATGCCATCACCCTACACTGGCATTGACTCTCTTCCCCAGTCACTTTCCCCAGACCCAAGCACCTCCTGGGTCTACTGGACTCATCTCAAATGCTTCTTTCTCAGATAAGATTGCCTTGGTCCTCACGTAAGACACAGCCTCTTATTTCTGTTCTCTCTTACAGTGTTTCAACACCCCTGATACTGAACGCATGCCCATTTGAGGGTCGTCAGCTCTGCAGGGATGCATAGTAATTTGGTGCTTGTTGTAGAAGAGATAAAAAGGCAGCCAAACAAACGCACTTCACTCAACCTTGACCTCTGGACAGTTAGATTTAAGCCTTAGAATAAGAGGTTGTTTTAAAAATTCAAAAGTACTTCAAAATCCATGACAGGCTTCCCTGCTTATGAAACAAGGTCCCAAACATTGATAAAGACCAGGGCAAGAAGTTTATACAGAAGTTAGTTTACGTTGAAGCTACTCCATCAGGAAAAAAAGACATTCTAGAAAGGCTTGGAGAGAAAAAAATGCAGTAAAAATAACACATACAAACATGAAGTTGGCATATATCTGTGAGTGAGTCTGTCAGTTATTTCAGTAAATATTTATTTCCTTTTGACACATTCACTGTGTTCTTTTGGGGTTTTGTGAAGGGGGGCTTGGTAATGAGCTGTTTATTATGATCTGTGGCAAACCAGAGCAGTGCAAAAACGCAGCCACCTACTTAAGGCAGAATAAATAAGTTCCCATTGTCACAGCCTCCACCCACCTGAGCTTCAGTCCCAGGCAAGGCTTGCCAGCGACACTTGAAAACCACCAATTTACTGCATGTGCCGTATGGTGCTCACATGGAAGACAGATCTACTGACTCGTTAAAGCACACTAATTATTCTAAATTTTCAAAGTGAGAACATATGGGAGCTGTTTTCTTCAGTGATGTTTCTACTTCAAAAACAAAAGTGCATACAACTGAAGAAGTGCTTTCCTGGATCTATATCCCTTAGAAATGGTATTCAAACTTCACCAACTTCACGACATTCATTAAAAAGCATAATCCGTCTCTGGTCAAAGGCTGTCTGATGCCAATACCTCACCTTATATCTGTTTATTTCCACTGCCCCTTCTCCCACTGAGCTGGGCCTATAGGAGCAGGGTGATATATTCTGAATTAAAAGTGATAAGTTCTGACTCTCCTACTTATTTGTCAACAAATTGTAAGCAGCCGGTGCACGATGATTTTTAAATTTCCTTGTATTCCTTCCCCTGATGGAGCAGATTCCTTGGTGCAATAAGAATGCTGCTTCCAAGGACACATTGTTCACTATGTTCAGCTGTAATGACCTCGGCCTGAGGAGAGAGGAGCCAGAGGGATCAGAGACCAGCTCAGTCAGGAAGACTCTTGTATCTTTATTCCTGTAATGGAAATGAACTTTTGACCTCTTGATAGATACACCTCGGGATCTGGGATCCACAAGCAACTCAGAGGAATATATTGTTATTCCTGAAAGCGCCCAGCATCGGAAGAAACTAAACACCAGGCTGCTGGAAAGCTAAGCCAGGTCACAAAGACCTGTAGAGACCTGAGATCATTCAATGATGGTAATATTTATCTAGATTTTTAGCCATTACATTATTGATGAGATTCTCGTTCTTTTGACTTTCTGTGAACATGACCTTTGTTCTTGCTAGCTTGCATTTGCCTGGGAGCAAAAATGAGACCTTATCCCAGACAGAATGCATAGAGCAGGAGAAAGCTGATATATATGTTTTGCTTTGACTTGCAAAAATAGAATGGACCTTCAGGCAAAGGTCTTGAAAACCAGATTGTGGTCTCAAGAGTGAGTTCTCCCAATCTTTGTTTTGCTCCTTTGACCTATGACAGACCAAGACTGTGGGATCTACTCTAATGATGGCCTCCTAGAATCTAAAGAGAGAGAAAAAAATCCTCCTTCTTACAGTTCCCGGGGGACAGGAAGTCAGCTATTCTGGGAAGGGATGTGTTCTACTTTCCTTTCTATTGGTGTGATCCAAAACAACTTAGGGCTTATGGGCTACAGTCTGTCATTAAGGGTAGTCAGAGCAAGAACCTGAATCAGAAACCATAGAGAAGAGCTGACTCACTCCAAGACCCATGCTTAGAGTGAGCAATCTTTTCTTTTTCTTTTTCTTTTCTTTTTTTTTTTTTTTGGCTTTTTTCAAGACAGGGTTTCTCTGTATAGTCCTGGCTGTCCTGGAACTCACTTTGTAGATCAGGCTGCCATCAAACTCTAAAATCCGCCTGTCTCTGCCTCCCAAATTCTGGGATTAAAGTTGTGCACCACCACCTCCTGACAAAGAGTGAGCATTCTTATAGAGTGCAGGACCACCTGCCCAAGTAATGCTACTGTCTATAGCTAGCTGAGCCCTTCCATTCCAACTAGCAATCAACCCCACCCCCAGTCACGCCCATAAGCCAATCAGATCTGCAAAATCCCTCAAGTGAGATCCTCTTCTCTAAATAGAAGAGGAAGAGGAGGAGGAGAAAGAGTAAATGATGACAGCATGTGACCCAGTTTGGGGGCACTTTGTTGAGAATTCCTTAAGAAACTGATAAAAGTGTTATGAAAACATGAGAAGGATAAGACAGAAAGAAAGCAAATCTGTCCTTTCTGGGCATCTTCTGGGAAAAGGAAGATTTCAGTTAAGAACAGGACATCCACCACAGCCTGGGATGGAGTCTGCAGTCACACCTCCAGAGGACATGAGAGGCAAGCAAGTCACACAAATCACAAACAAAATACCTTCCTAGGAAACACATGCTGGCACATTCTATCTGATCAAGGTTACCAAGATGTAGAACATTCCTCAGCCCCCCGCCCCACCCCCCCACCCACCCCCACCTTGGCTCTACTGTGCCATTCAAGGACAAGGACATGCTTAGTCAATTGTGTTCAGATCCAAGTTCCACATTTATATCAGAGCTCCCATTGCCATTCTTGTTTATCTCTTCTTTATCTTATAAACTTGTTTCAAAAGAGACGGCAATCAACTCATTTTCCAGTAAAGTAACCACTGTACAAATCAGTTAGGCAATAATTACTTTCTGTAGCATCACAATTGTTGGTGGCTCAGCTATTCGCTGAATCACTCAGGCTTGATGCCACAAAGTCTGACATTCCAGGACCAGCTTCCTCCCTGCTCCACTCATTGGAGGCGCAAGTAAAAGTAGCACTTACTAAGCAACCTTTCTAGGATTCTGAGATTTACATCTGTTAGTTGCTTTCAGTTTGTTTCCTTGCTCTACTATCAAGGATAGATGTGAACTAAATATTTACCCAGCCAAGCATCTAATCCAAGTAACTTTACATGATATGAAATAAAGTGCAAGGATTCCTAAGAGACTATAAAAGAATATCCAACCTAGTCTAACCTAGACTTAACTAGATAGTGACTTGAGAGCTACAATGTAGGTCATGTGACTTTGCAGAAATGAGAATACATGATAACAGGATGTTATATCTGATAACAATTCATGATAACGTTATCATATTATCATGATGTCATTGGCCCTAGGCTTGCTGCATTGGTACATTATCTGGGAGTAGTCCAAGCTGAAGGCTGTGTCTCACAGCCTTATCAGTAAGATGCTTGGATCATGTGGGAGAAAAAATTCACCAGAAGGATGTAACTCAGTCATAAGAACAATTCTAAGTTTAGTCACCAGAGGAAAGCATGGCCACTTTTCATTTTCTTTCTTTCCATCCTAGTGCTAAAACATACAACAGAATTTGTGAGTCCATGTCAATATTGCAGACAAAAGCCCTATGCCTTGGGGAAGATGCAGCCACAGCATAGTGATATCAAATGTCAAACATCTGCAAAATTAGTCACATGATAACCAGTCTTCCACTAGACCAAGGCAATAACTTATTCTTTATATCAGTCAGAAGGCAAATATTTGCATGTATATTTTATTTTAATAACCAGCCATGAAAAACATTGTTACAATAAAAACACTATCATATTTTAATCCAATATGTTTCCTTCTCATACTTTAACTTCAAAGTTTCTAGGGAAGTTCATGAATTTGAGGCCAAGGTAGCAAATAGAATATTATGCTTTTATTATAGGAATCTCACACTAATTCATGATTGCATCCTAAATTATATTTAATAAGAGGTTGATTGAAAAAAGATACAAACAGGTTCTGTGCACTCTGTGGGTGTTCATTTGTACATAAAAAGGAGTGTGCTGCTGCGAGTAGAGTTCAGCAGTGAGATCCTTGTCTGTGATGTGCACTGACAAGCTCCAGCCCAAAAGCTCAGTGTTCCAGTTATCCCAATGTTCATTGGTTACTGGTTACACGTGGCAAAAGGATATATCTTAGCAGCTCTACAGAGTTCTAGAGTTGTTTCCAGAGTGTAGTTATTTAATCTTTAAATTTAAACTCTTTAAACACACACACACAAAATCAGCATTTGTGAGGAAGTGTGGGTAGGTGTTCACACCAGCTTCCAGTTGTTAAATAAGCCCATGAGAGAGTTGTTTTCATCTCTAAGAGGATTCTTCCCTGCCAGGCAGAAGCAAAGCTGTTAATTTTCCAGATCCCAGTAGGTCCCACAGATACTTGCACCCATAGACTTCTGAGCCATCCCGATCAATAAAGTGTGGAAATCTTCAGCAGCCTTACCTTCCCAATGGTCATGCTTGGAATTTCAATACCAACCACACCTGAATCATAAGTGTGACTGATAGACAAGGGTGCTAACATCCTTAATGCTCCAAATACACAGCCTTTTCCTAAGAGAAATGTTTGCCGGTGTGATTGGATTAAAGAGTCAGAGGTAGGAAGACATCCTAGATTGTTCATGTTGGTCCAGAGTACTTTAAAGGATTACCAGAGGGAGGCAGGAGGGTTTAAAGGCAAAGGGGGAGCTATAGCCATAAAAACAGATGTTGGGGAATGTGGGGCTATAAGCTATAGGATGCAGAATAACTCTAAAAATTAGCACAATGTAACAGGGTATTTGATTTAAAAAGTGGGAAGCCAAACCAGCATTTTGATATGTAAGTGACATAAAGTGTCTGCCAAACGGGACAGCAAGAAGTTAATAGCACCATCCCAAAAGGGCAGCCATGAAAGTTGCTGTTCAAAAAGCTTTAAGATCAGAGATTCCCAAGAACTTTAAGGTCATATTACAACCATACATGTTCTAAGTGCAAGACATGGCAAATTGAATCAAATGTTTGTTGTCTGGTTCTGCTTTGGTCCAGGCCTTCCTATCCATGTGTGTACTCATTTCCCAAGGACTGGGAAGGCTGCTCTGTCTACCATGTCTTAAACAATAGTTAATATTTGTAATTTCTTTAGTTGCTGATTGTATACTTAAGATTCCTTTCAATTTCTTTAATGACTTTCTTAATTTGTTTTCCATAGAAAACAAATCTGAGCTTGCTCTGAGTCACCTGGGAAATTTTGGACTTGGATTTTGTAAAATCCTGGATCACTAGGACTTGGAAGACTCTTGAAGAGTGACAGAATAAATTTTGCACCATAAGATGTACATAGGAGTGGAATATTGGCATTTGAATTTACAGCAAGGGCCCATGGATTACAGACTTGGATCCCAGTCTACGCTGCTGCTGCTGCAAGTCGACAGAACATATAGAAGATAACAGGACATATAGAAGGTTGAGACTGGAGAGAAGGAATTCGGTTGTTTAGAGTGTGCTCTTGGCAGGTGTAGTGTGAGAAATGTGTCCCATAGGCTTGCAGGATTGACCACTTGGTCCCTGGTTGGTGGTGCTAATTGAGAAGTCTGTGGAACCTTTGAGAACTGGAACCATTCTGAAGAAAGTATGAGAGTGAAATGGACTTTTGTGTGTCTGCAGGCTCAGCCCCGAGTCTAACTCATTTGCTCTTCTTCTTTTAGTAATTAAGATGTGAAAGTGCAGCTTCCTGCTCTGGGCACTCACCGCTTTGCATTCCCTTCCATGATGGACTCGACCACTGAAACTATGAGCCCAAATAAATACGTCCTCTCTTAAGTTCCTTTTGCTCATAGTAATTTACTACAGCAACAGAAAAGTAACTATTAGAATAGGAATTTAAAAGTTCTGGTCTATTCCGTTTCTCTCTACCCTAAAGCCCTAACTAGAGCTTTCTCTGCTATGTGCAGTTAGCATGACATAATACCTTGCCTTAGGCCCCAAACCAATAGGGCAGTCGATTTATCAAGTACTGAAACATTCAAAACTGTGAGCCAAAATATACCTTTTATCTTACCAATTATCTATCTCAAATATTTATTTCATTAATTTCATTAACAGAAAGATGACCCAAAGGGGATTTACCTTATGAAAATTAACACAATTTCCTATTTAAATATTTGAATATGATTATTAGAGAAGCTTTATTTAGAGTATAATCAAGACTGAAAATAACCTTCATGTCAGCCAACAACTAAATAGAAGAACTAATAATTACAGTTTGTCCATTAAATGGACAAAATGCTATCTGGTTCCATGAAATAACCAACTTCTACTATAAGAAATGGTAAGGCGGAGTCTCAAAAGCCTTGTTCTGAAGAAAAACTGTTAGGAAGAGAAGGAGGTTTCCTATTTTCTTTCTTTCTGAAGAAATTCTATAAGCAAAACCAAATGTGAGTTTCTATTCAGAAAGATATATCAATAGCTGCCTAGGACTGGGGTGCTGGTAGGCTTTGATTAGAGAGAGGCAGGGAACTTTGAGAATTTGTAGGTATTCCATCTTGATTGCAGTGGCCATCTGATATGTGAATATATTTGTCAAAACCCATTTAAGTAGGTGCATTTTAATTATGTAAATTATACTCCAATCAAGTGGATTTAAATTTTTTAAATGCTAAAAGTTTAAGCATAAAGGAAGGAGGGTAATAAAGCTAAAAGCATTTCTGGGACAAGAAATTAAAACTGGGATACAGTATAATATCAGAGAGCAAGAGAATAACCAAGGCAATAATAGTGCATTTTGTTAAACTGCCTACCAGAGTAGGCATGAACCAGCTTTCCAATGGCCAAAGATACTGTAATTTTAACATCAAAAGAATGATAAATGCAACTGGCTAAAATTCAGTCACTGTTTAAGAGCGGGTGGTCTGCTGGTTTGAAGGAAGTTTCTCCTTTGAAATTCAGATTGAAAGTTAATGCTGAGCATGAGATATGAAGGGGTGAGAGCAGGTGAGACCTTTAAAAGATTTCTGACTACATGTATGGTCATATGGTTAATGGGGTAACGAGTTATATTGAAGTAGTCCTGCTATAACATTCTGCCTGGGTTCTTGCATGTGGCCTGTCTCCATGCCTTTCTTTGTACCACATTGGAACTTTACAAAGAGGCTGGTCACCAGGTAAGAGTCTTTTGCTTTGGACCAAACTGTGAACCAAATAAACTTCCTTTCTCTATATCTTTCTCAGAATGTGGTATACAGCTATTAATAAGGGAAAATAAAATTTGAAAAATGAATCTGAAATAAAGAGAAAATGGGGAGAGACAAAAACAGAAGAAGAAACAAAGGAGAAGAAGGACAAGGAGGAGGAGGAGGGGAAGGAGGAGAAGCGGAAGAAGAAATGACCTTAGTAGCTATCACAGGATGTAACTTGGGCAGTAACTATCAACTGTTTTCTCTAGACATTAGAAGTAAATATTTGTCTTGTATCTCTTGTCCAAATTGCACGGCACAGAAAACAAGTAGCTCTTGGTGGTAAAGAAACCACCAAGAAAATTTATTTACAGACTAATCCTAGCTTGCAAATTTTAAAAAAGAACTATAAATCTAGAAAAATGTTTTAAAGCTCTGATTGAAAATAATTGGCTAAAATAAGCTTTGAGCATCAGTGCTGGAATCCTACCTTAGAAAGACAATCAGCTACTGAGACTGATTTGCTCCATTTCAATCTATATCTGAATTTTAGCACAGCAAAAATGGGCCCCGATGAAATGCAACACAAAGCAAATTGCAGTCTACCAACCCTGATGAGCCTGAGTCAGACCTAACTCATGGTTCCAACCTCTGTCTATAAGAAATATGGAAGTGTGTAGAAATATGTCACCTGATACTGTCAGAATCAACTAGAACCAAACTGTGAAAATCTACATGGAATTCTAAGCTAGTATCTGTGACAGTGCTATGACCCAACATAGACAGGCTACATAACCCTAAGCACATGTGAATGCAAAGTTTATTCAGGATTAAGAAATTACCAGTCACAATAATAAGCCCAGAACTTATTTTAAAAAAAAAAACAAGGGCTGTATGTGAAAAATAAGTGCTCATAACAACTAAATAAACACTTATTGAAATTAGTGAATTTGTTTTTATGACATCATAAATGATATTATAAATGATGTCAATGCATATTATTAAAGTACTAGTAGATCTCTTCAGTGATAAAGAATTATCTTTATAATCATGGAATAGGAAAGTCCTCCTAGTGAAAAACGCCAAGACAAAACCCACATGTGGAAATGCTGGTAACTGGAGATTAAAAGTGACCAAACTTAGATATGATCTTAAAAAGTAAAGGTCAAACACTTGACTTAGAAAAATACTGTCAAGTTGCCCACCAGACAAAGTGCAAGCAATTCACAGATACCAGATATAATCCTGCTAGTCAGCAGCACTCATAAGAAAAGGGGACAAAAATGAAAAAAAAATTGTAACAAAGAAAAGGCCTAGCCCAATATTTAGTACTAAAATATATATTCATCTTTATAATGTGAAAATCAAAATGATGACATGCAATTAAATAAGGTAATATGCATAATAGTAAATATAAATGCACTGCTATTAATAACTGTGCATACATATAAGATAAAACTCTTAGTGTTTACTATAAATAAATAGCAAAAATATCTTCAGCTTAATTTGCCTTTTATATTTTATAATATTAACATAGTCTTGTATTGCTGGTATATTTTCATAAAAAGAATTTTTAAAACATACAATGAACTGGAAGCCAATAAATGCTATGGTATTTTTCAATGCTTCATGGATTTTTCTTGTATTTACCCAATCAATAAAAATGTGTCTCTAACTGTGGAATGCTCAGAGATGGGACATGTCTATCACACCTTTCCTCCTGAGCCTTACGGATTGAAAAGGAAGAGGAGGTGAAAATATTGTAAGAGACAGAGTAGGTGAATAGCTACAAGGAAAAAAATGTGTTTTCTCAACATAACATGGCAGCTGCACACAATACTAACAGCAGTGGTCAGGATAAACACAGACCCATGCAAGCTCAAGCCAGCCAAAATACCAGTGTCCCCGATACTAACTACCTCGGTAGAGAATTCCCACCCCTAGATAAGGAATATTAGTTACTGAGAGCTGCCGAGAGAAGTAGAGTCCATTTTCTTTAAGGGTATGACTGCTGGTAGGGTATGTTCCAGGTTCCATGACCACATAAACAAGAAAATATGAACAGTACGAATTTGGTAACAAGACACAAAATTGTGTAGCTGGGGTGAGTGGAGGAGGTATAAATATGGCCAAAATGCATTGTATGAAATTCTCAAAGAGCTAGTTCAAAAATGAGACAATAAATGTGT
This sequence comes from Mus musculus, assembly GCF_000001635.26. Lineage (NCBI taxonomy): Eukaryota > Metazoa > Chordata > Mammalia > Rodentia > Muridae > Mus > Mus musculus. The sequence goes on along the minus strand of NC_000071.6, from coordinate 39,044,256 downwards.
TTCTTAAACAAGTATAGCACATAATACTGAAAACAATAACATTGCATTACAAAAACCACAGAAAATTATTAAATACTAATACCTCTTTGCCAATTTAACATAGAAGTAATAGCCTAATAAAATAATATTTAGAAGATATAACCTAATAAAAATAATATTTAGTTAGACTTTTTAGACTATTAAAGAAGTTATACCTATTATACACCTTTATTGAAGTATTACACTTTCCACACAAGTACATACAATTATTATATGAGAATCAAAAATGGAAACGAATACAAGGCTTGAACCCTTACCATGTGAATTGCTACCCATAGTATATCCTTGAGTTACACTCACAACATCATTGTCTTTTAAACTACAATATCCCATTAAGACAGTTTCTATTACAAAATGTGCTCCCTTAGAGAAAGAGGAAATGCGTGGACTTAGACATTTGCTTAATACATGTGATTGACAGAACTCAAAAAAGGAAAAAACACTACTAAATCCTTTGCCCTAGGCAGACATACCTCTTTACTCACTAATTCAATCAAACGCTGTGTTAGTTTTTTTCAACTTGACACAAATCTACACATCTCTTGGCCTTCAGGCCAATCTGATGGTGACTTTCACAACTGTTGATTGATGTGCAGGGGGCCAGACCACAGTGGGCAGTGCTTACCCCTAGGAAGACGGTTTGGGGGTTGTATAAGAAAGCAGACTGAGCAATCCACGGGGGAACAAGCCAATAAGCAGCAAGCAGCACTCCTCCGTGGCTTTTTTTTTTAAGATAGATTTATTTATTTATTTATTTATTTATTTATTTATTTATTTATTTATTATATGTAAGTACACTGTAGCTCTCTTCAGACACTCCAGAAGAGGGCATCAGATTTCGTTACAGATGGTTGTGAGCCACCATTTGTTGCTGAGATTTGAACTCGGGACCTTCGGAAAAGCAGTCTGCGCTCTTAACCACTGAGCCATCTCGCCAGCCCTCCGTGGCTTTCTCTTCAGATCCTGCCTCCAGGTTCCCGCTCTGCCTTCCTTAGATGATGGAGTGTGATCTGTGGAGCAAATAAACCCTTTCTGTCTTGACTTGGCTGGGACCATGGTGTTTATCACAGCTTTGGGAAACCAAATGAGAACAAAGCTCAACTAAGTATTTCCATAAAAGAATTTTGCAAATGTGGTAAGAGTCTACTTCTGTCCTTTGTAGGAGCTTGCCCAGGGAGGGCTGGTCTTATCCCATGAGCCCCTTAATGCTGACACAGGAACCAGAGGCTTTGAAGAACAATATCAGTCATGGAGTTGGAGAGGACCATGTATAGTGAGAAATGAAGGGACCTCCAATACAGACAGAAGTCATTGTTTTGTAAATGTTCAGAGAACCCTTTGCCTAACATTTTTTTTTTCTTCTCTCATCTTTCCTCTAACACTAACAAGATCAACCACTACGATTTTTCTTAACTGAAAGTGCTGAGTTTCAAATACACTCACCCATGAGATGGATATCCAGAAAGAAAATGAGAAATCTCATTTTCAATAATGAGAAACTGAATTTCACCAGCAGAAACTGAACTTAAGAGCAGATATTTCCCCAAAGCTTACAACAAGGCCTCAGCCTAACCAGCACTGTGAATTCAGCACTGTGATACCCTGAGCAAAAGGCCCAGCCCCCTACCAGACTCCTAACCTGCAAAAATATGAATAAGAAAGAAGCGTTTTTATCCCCTGAGTTCACAATATTTGTTACACAGGATATTTAAAAAAAATTGTTATGCAAAGAAGTCCAAAAGGAGTTAAGCCATGGATACACCTGTGTTAGTTAGGGTTTTATTGCTGTGAGGAGACACCATGATCACAACTCTTATAAAGGAAAACATTTAATTGAGACTGGCTTACCGTTTCAGAGGTTTAGTTCATTATTGTCATGGTGGGAAACATGGCAGTGTGCAGGCAGACATGGTATTAGAGAAGGAGCTAAAAGTTCTACATCTTGATCCACAGACAACAGGGGGAGACTATGAGCCACTAGGCCTGGTTTGAGCTTCTGAACCTCAAAGCCCTTCCCTAGTGACACACTTCCTCCATCAAAGCCATACTTACTCCAACAAGGTCCTATGACCTAATGGACCTTTGGAGCCATCTTTATTCAAACCACAACACCCAACAGAAAGCTAAGAATGCCTGGAGAGTAAATGAGAAGATTGCACATGATTGTGATGGTGACTGCACACCACAGAGACCCAGGAAGAGGGTGAAAGCACTCTGTGTTAACACATGTTTGAAGGCACTTACCTTTGACTCCAGACAGAAGCCTTCTAATCACTTAGCCCCATGTTCTCAACAAAGGCCCGGTCCTCTGCACTTGGGAGAGATGTAACATTCTAAAGAGCCTCATTGTCCTCTGTGACCTACATCCCTCTCACTCTTCCCATTACTTGGTACTTATTACCTGCCATTTGAAAAGATTCAGTGTGTGTGTGTGTGTGTGTGTGTGTGTGTGCGCACATGTGTGCGTGTGCGTGTGCGTGTGTGTGTGTCCATGTGCCTGTGGAAGCCAGAAGGTATCAGCTCCAGTATCAGCTCCCTTAAGAGTGGAGTTGTAGACTGTTGTGAGCCACTCCATGTGGGAGCTGGGAACCAAATTCTGATCCCCTAAAAGAGCATCATGTACTCTTAACTTTGGAGGCTTCCCTCTTCCCCCATCTTCCTTTCTTGGCTTACCTTCTACATAGTGAGCACCAACTTCTAACAGGCTGTGCAGATTTCTGTGGTTTTTCACAGAGACAAGAAGAAACCATTGAACCTACAACTAAACAGCAAATGCTTACCATGAGAGATTTCCATGTATTTTGTTCCCTAGTATGTCCCCAGTGCCTGTATCTTTGCTATTTATTTGCTCAGTTATTTGCTAAGTGAAGACATAAATGGCAAATTTTTTAGTATCTCATATGAGGAATTATTTTTGCTCCTCTATTTACAGAGTGATAAATCTTAGAATAGAGCAAAATCACATCGAATTTGCAAGAGCCATTTCAGAGCTACCAAAACACAGCAAACGAGTTTATGAAAGTAAGCCATATTTAGTAGGGAAGTTTGGGGTTAGGTTTTGTAATAGTAGTGTTCACAATGAAGAAATTTGTTTTATTTGCTCTGTTTAAAATAATGGTATTCATATAAAATTGAGCATGACAGACTTATTTTCTTAATACAAATTAACTACTGACCACCTTAAATAGTGATTATATGCATCTGTCTTTTACTGTGCCAAAGGCTGTCTTTATCTTTTCCTGAACCCTCTTTAAAATTAAAACGCATATCACTAGAATACTTAGTAAAAGAAAGTTCTAGGTTTCAAGCAATTGAATCTACACTGTAATGAATTTCATCTACTTTTAAAAAATACTGAGTACTGGCTAAATGTCAGCACAGGTTTATTTTTAGGTATACAAGGATAAGTTTGACCTTGAGTAGTTTATTTCCCATTGGCAGCAGAACAAGGTTTGTACAGGCAATAGTGCTAAGAAGTGAGGGTGTTGAGGATTTGTCATACAAATAGCCTGCATGTTTACTCAGAAATCAAACTCATGACACATGCACTGAGCTGGGGAGAGGCTCAGTAGGTTAAGCACTTTCTGTGCACGCATGAGGGCTACAGCTCAGATCCTTAGCACCCGTTCAAATGTGGGATAGACACAGCAGCCCACCTGTAACCCCAGCAGTGGGCTAGGAGGTAGGCAGAAACACAATGCACAGAGCAGCCAGTCTGGCAGAAGCAAGGGCTTAGAAATTTGTGAAGCCCCTGCCTCAATATGTGAGCTGGAGAATAAAAGAGAAACACAGACACACACACTTGTGGGCACACACTCATACACACTCAGAATACACACATATACACTCATACACACATACATACACACACACTTGTTCACACACATGCACACTGCACACACATATACACACTCATACACACATGTACACACACATACATACATTCACACTACTAGCACATACATACATACATACTTGCTCACACATGTGTACACACACATACTGTCATACACACACAACACATAATACATATGAAGACACACACATGCACACATATATACATACATACATACATACATACATACATACACACACACTACAATACTCGCTCGCTCACACATGTGCACATACACACACACGCAGAATAAAAACAAAAACAAAAATTCCTAAATATTTGAAGGGAGATCCTGGAATACTTAAATTGCTGTCATTGCTTTTAAATCCTCAACTGCATTACTTCATTTTACACAAACATTTTAGATTAAAAAAGAAACAATAGGAAAATGTTTCAACATACTTTCTCACTGTTGGTTTCAAGAGCATTTCTAATGGTTAAGGAGACCATGAAGCTCACTGGCCCCAGCGCCTATTTTATAATTATCTTCTTTCTTATAAATAAATTATCACTCCTGAACATAGAAGGGATAACGATGTGTACATTGGCTGACCTCCCGGATAGTTGACGAGTTCATTGTTAAATTGCATATAATTGCTTTCCAATGCTCCCCCCAGATTTTTACAGCAAGTGACCTGAGCACACCAGCGATGTTCTTTTATTACATAAAGATGTGCTTTTGAAAAGTGATGCATAGGTGATAATTACCCATATCTATCCAGCAGTATGGGACTGTGGCTTACATAATACATGGTGAGGTGACAGATTCAGGATATTTGGATTATCCATAAGCACCAATGTTGCTCTTTATGGCATACATACACTGTGAAATGATAGATTGTGTATCTTTGTATTATCCATCAGAACCAACACTCACCATTTCCTTCTTCAGAGAATATTCCAAATCATCCCTTCTAGCTATTTTATTTATACGATATGATATTCTACTACTAGAGTGGCCGGCCACTAGCCAAACATTTACTTGAATTGTTACAATGACACCTTAATATCAAAGGTCACACCACAATCAACCCCAGGAGCAGTTACCATGTTCATCTGAAAGGCGATGATGACTTTTTCCAAGTAATTAAACCCATAAACCTAGGGCGCGCTGCCTGCAGGACAGAGGGCATTTAATGTTTCATACGCTAACATCACCTCATGGTGAAACAGGAACGATCAATTAAAAACTTTTCTTTGATTAAGAATTACCATGTGGGCTTCAAGGGCACAGGTATAGAAATGAGGTCTCTGTTGAGCCTGAGGAAAGATGTCTGAGGGATCCATGGAACAAGAGATGAATGAGCCAGCACATTCATTTTGAAAAGTCTAAAAGAGAGACTAGACAGGAGAGTAACCGGAAACAGGTGGCTGGGTCAGACATGGGTCCTTGCTGAATATTCACAGAAGTGTGAGTTCTTAACCTGGATCTGCCTTTTGCAGGCATGGAACTCAGCAGATTCAGCTAAGAACCCCCAGAAGAGGTCACGTAAAGGAAAGTGTTAATGAAATAGGTGTGTGGAAGGCTGTGGAAAAGGAGGAGAAAAGGTGGCCGGGCCCACAGGTAGTACTATGTCCAATTTTCTGAGGAACCGCCAAACTGACTTCCAGAGTGGTTGTACCAGCTTGCAATCCTACCAACAATGGAGGAGTGTTCCTCTTTCTCCACATCCTCAGCAGCATCTGCTGTCACCTGAGTTTTTTATCTTAGCCATTCTCACTGGTGTGAGGCACAATCTCAGCATTGCTTTGATTCGCATTTCCCTGATGACTAAGGATGTTGAACATTTCTTTAGATGCTTCTAAGCCATTTGGTATTCCTCAGTTGAGAGTTCTTTTTCTAGCTCTGTACCACATATTTTAGTAGGGTTATTTGGATCTCGGAGCCTAACTTCTTGAGTTCTTTGTATATGTTGGATATTAGCCCTTTGTCGGATGTAGGGTTGGTAGCTATACCACTCCTGAGCATATACCCAAAAGATGCTCCAACATGTACTAAGGGCTCATGCTCCACTATGTTCATAGCAGCCTTATTTATAATAGCCAGAAGCTAGAGAGAACCCAGATGTCTCTCAATAGAGGAATGGATACAGAAAATGTGGTAGGTACAGTCACACAATGGAGTACTACTCAACCATTAAAAAGAATGAATTTATGAAATTCTTAGGCAAATGGATGGAACTAGAAAATATCATCCTGGATCTTGGTCCGGGACCCGCCGAACTTAGGAAATTAGTCTGAACAGGTGAGAGGGTGCGCCAGAGAACCTGACAGCTTCTGGAACAGGCGGAAGCACAGAGGCGCTGAGGCAGCACCCTTTGTGGGCCGGGGACAGCCAGCCACCATCCGGACCGGAGGACAGGTGCCCGCCCGGCTGGGGAGGCGGCCTAAGCCACAGCAGCAGCGGTCCCCATCTTGGTCCGAGACCCGCCGAACTTAGGAAATTAGTCTGAACAGGTGAGAGGGTGCGCCAGAGAACCTGACAGCTTCTGGAACAGGCAGAAGCACAGAGGCGCTGAGGCAGCACCCTGTGTGGGCCGGGGACAGCCGGCCACCTTCCGGACCGGAGGACAGGTGCCCACCCGGCTGGGGAGGCGGCCTAAGCCACAGCAGCAGCGGTCGCCATCTTGGTCCCGGGACTCCAAGGAACTTAGGAATTTAGTCTGCTTAGGTGAGAGTCTGTACCACCTGGGAACTGCCAAAGCAACACAGTGTCTGAGAAAGGTCCTGTTTTGGGCCTTCTTCTTCGGCCAGGAGGAGGTCCAAATACAAGATATCTGCGCACCTTCCCTGTAAGAGAGCTTGCCAGCAGAGAGTGCTCTGAGCACTGAAACTCAGAGGAGAGAATCTGTCTCCCAGGTCTGCTGATAGACGGTAACAGAATCACCAGAAGAACAATCTCTAAACAGAGTCAACTATAACTACTAACTCCAGAGATTACCAGATGGCGAAAGGTAAACGGAGGAATCTTACTAACAGGAACCAAGACCACTCACCATCACCAGAACCCAGCACACCCACTTCGCCCAGTCCAGGGAACCCCAACACACCTGAGAACCTAGACCTAGATTTAAAAGCATATCTCATGATGATGGTAGAGGACATCAAGAAGGACTTTAATAAATCACTTAAAGAAATACAGGAGAACACTGCTAAAGAGTTACAAGTCCTTAAAGAAAAACAGGAAAACACAATCAAACAGGTAGAAGTCCTTACAGAAAAAGAGGAAAAAACATACAAACAGGTGATGGAAATGAACAAAACCATACTAGACCTAAAAAGGGAAGTAGACACAATAAAGAAAACTCAAAGCGAGGCAACACTAGAGATAGAAACCCTAGGAAAGAAATCTGGAACCATAGATTTGAGCATCAGCAACAGAATACAAGAGATGGAAGAGAGAATCTCAGGTGCAGAAGATTCCATAGAGAACATCGGCACAACAATCAAAGAAAATGGAAAATGCAAAAAGATCCTAACTCAAAATATCCAGGAAATCCAGGACACAATGAGAAGACCAAACGTACGGATAATAGGAGTGGATGAGAATGAAGATTTTCAACTCAAAGGTCCAGCAAACATCTTCAACAAAATTATTGAAGAAAACTTCCCAAATCTAAAGAATGAGATGCATATGAACATACAAGAAGCCTACAGAACTCCAAATAGACTGGACCAGAAAAGAAACTCCTCCCGACACATAATAATCAGAACATCAAATGCACTAAATAAAGATAGAATACTAAAAGCAATAAGGGAAAAAGGTCAAGTAACATATAAAGGCAAGCCTATCAGAATTACACCAGATTTTTCACCAGAGACTATGAAAGCCAGAAGAGCCTGGACAGATGTTATACAGACACTAAGAGAACACAAACTGCAGCCCAGGCTACTATACCCAGCCAAACTCTCAATTATCATAGAGGGAGAAACCAAAGTATTCCACGACAAAACCAAATTCACGCATTATCTCTCCACGAATCCAGCCCTTCAAAGGATAATAACAGAAAAAAACCAATACAAGAACGGGAACAACACCCTAGAAAAAACAAGAAGGTAATCCCTCAACAAACCTAAAAGAAGACAGCCACAAGAACAGAATGCCACCTTTAACAACTAAAATAACAGGAAGCAACAATTACTTTTCCTTAATATCTCTTAACATCAATGGTCTCAACTCGCCAATAAAAAGACATAGACTAACAAACTGGCTACACAAACAAGACCCAACATTTTGCTGCTTACAGGAAACTCATCTCAGAGAAAAAGATAGACACTACCTCAGAATGAAAGGCTGGAAAACAATTTTCCAAGCAAATGGTATGAAGAAACAAGCAGGAGTAGCCATCCTAATATCTGATAAGATTGACTTCCAACCCAAAGTCATCAAAAAAGACAAGGAGGGACACTTCATTCTCATCAAAGGTAAAATCCTCCAAGAGGAACTCTCAATTCTGAATATCTATGCTCCAAATACAAGAGCAGCCACATTCACTAAAGAAACTTTAGTAAAGCTCAAAGCACACATTGCGCCTCACACAATAATAGTGGGAGACTTCAACACACCACTTTCACCAATGGACAGATCATGGAAACAGAAACTAAACAGGGACACACTGAAACTAACAGAAGTGATGAAACAAATGGATCTGACAGATATCTACAGAACATTTTATCCTAAAACAAAAGGATATACCTTCTTCTCAGCACCTCATGGTACCTTCTCCAAAATTGACCACATAATAGGTCACAAATCAGGCCTCAACAGATTCAAAAATATTGAAATTGTCCCATGTATCCTATCAGATCACCATGCACTAAGGCTGATCTTCAATAACAAAATAAATAACAGAAAGCCAACATTCACATGGAAACTGAACAACACTCTTCTCAATGATACCTTGGTCAAGGAAGGAATAAAGAAAGAAATTAAAGACTTTTTAGAGTTTAATGAAAATGAAGCCACAACGTACCCAAACCTTTGGGACACAATGAAAGCATTTCTAAGAGGGAAACTCATAGCTATGAGTGCCTTCAAGAAAAAACGGGAGAGAGCACATACTAGCAGCTTGACAACACATCTAAAAGCTCTAGAAAAAAAGGAAGCAAATTCACCCAAGAGGAGTAGACGGCAGGAAATAATCAAACTCAGGGGTGAAATCAACCAAGTGGAAACAAGAAGAACTATTCAAAGAATTAACAAAACGAGGAGTTGGTTCTTTGAGAAAATCAACAAGATAGATAAACCCTTAGCTAGACTCACTAAAGGGCAAAGGGACAAAATCCTAATTAACAAAATCAGAAATGAAAAGGGAGACATAACAACAGATCCTGAAGAAATCCAAAACACCATCAGATCCTTCTACAAAAGGCTATACTCAACAAAACTGGAAAACCTGGACGAAATGGACAAATTTCTGGACAGATACCAGGTACCAAAGTTGAATCAGGATCAATTTGACCTTCTAAACAGTCCCATATCCCCTAAAGAAATAGAAGCAGTTATTAATAGTCTCCCAGCCAAAAAAAGCCCAGGACCAGACGGGTTTAGTGCAGAGTTCTATCAGACCTTCAAAGAAGATCTAACTCCAGTTCTGCACAAACTTTTTCACAAGATAGAAGTAGAAGGTATTCTACCCAACTCATTTTATGAAGCCACTATTACTCTGATACCTAAACCACAGAAAGATCCAAGAAAGATAGAGAACTTCAGACCAATTTCTCTTATGAACATCGATGCAAAAATTCTTAATAAAATTCTCGCTAACCGAATCCAAGAACACATTAAAGCAATCATCCATCCTGACCAAGTAGGTTTTATTCCAGGGATGCAGGGATGGTTTAATATACGAAAATCCATCAATGTAATCCATTATATAAACAAACTCAAAGACAAAAACCACATGATCATCTCGTTAGATGCAGAAAAAGCATTTGACAAGATCCAACACCCATTCATGATAAAAGTTCTGGAAAGATCAGGAATTCAAGGCCAATACCTAAACATGATAAAAGCAATCTACAGCAAACCAGTAGCCAACATCAAAGTAAATGGAGAGAAGCTGGAAGCAATCCCACTAAAATCAGGGACTAGACAAGGCTGCCCACTTTCTCCCTACCTTTTCAACATAGTACTTGAAGTATTAGCCAGAGCAATTCGACAACAAAAGGAGATCAAGGGGATACAAATTGGAAAAGAGGAAGTCAAAATATCACTTTTTGCAGATGATATGATAGTATATATAAGTGACCCTAAAAATTCCAACAGAGAACTCCTAAACCTGATAAACAGCTTCGGTGAAGTAGCTGGATATAAAATTAACTCAAACAAGTCAATGGCCTTTCTCTACACAAAGAATAAACAGGCTGAGAAAGAAATTAGGGAAACAACACCCTTCTCAATAGTCACAAATAATATAAAATATCTCGGCGTGACTCTAACGAAGGAAGTGAAAGATCTGTATGATAAAAACTTCAAGTCCCTGAAGAAAGAAATTAAAGAAGATCTCAGAAGATGGAAAGATCTCCCATGCTCATGGATTGGCAGGACCAACATTGTAAAAATGGCTATCTTGCCAAAAGCAATCTACAGATTCAATGCAATCCCCATTAAAATTCCAACTCAATTCTTCAACGAATTAGAAGGAGCAATTTGCAAATTCATCTGGAATAACAAAAAACCGAGGATAGCAAAAACTCTTCTCAAGGATAAAAGAACCTCTGGTGGAATCACCATGCCTGACCTAAAGCTTTACTACAGAGCAATTGTGATAAAAACTGCATGGTACTGTTATAGAGACAGACAAGTGGACCAATGGAATAGAATTGAAGACCCAGAAATGAACCCACACACCTATGGTCACTTGATCTTCGACAAGGGAGCCAAAACCATCCAGTGGAAGAAAGACAGCATTTTCAACAATTGGTGCTGGCACAACTGGTTGTTATCATGTAGAAGAATGCGAATCGATCCATACTTATCTCCTTGTACTAAGGTCAAATCTAAGTGGATCAAGGAACTTCACATAAAACCAGAGACACTGAAACTTATAGAGGAGAAAGTGGGGAAAAGCCTTGAAGATATGGGCACAGGGGAAAAATTCCTGAACAGAACAGCAATGGCTTGTGCTGTAAGATCGAGAATTGACAAATGGGACCTAATGAAACTCCAAAGTTTCTGCAAGGCAAAAGACACTGTCTATAAGACAAAAAGACCACCAACAGACTGGGAAAGGATCTTTACCTATCCTAAATCAGATAGGGGACTAATATCCAACATATATAAAGAACTCAAGAAGGTGGACCTCAGAAAATCAAATAACCCCCTTAAAAAATGGGGCTCAGAACTGAACAAGGAATTCTCACCTGAGGAATACCGAATGGCAGAGAAGCACCTGAAAAAATGTTCAACATCCTTAATCATCAGGGAAATACAAATCAAAACAACCCTGAGATTCCACCTCACACCAGTCAGAATGGCTAAGATCAAAAATTCAGGTGACAGCAGATGCTGGCGAGGATGTGGAGAAAGAGGAACACTCCTCCATTGTTGGTGGGATTGCAGGCTTGTACAACCACTCTGGAAATCAGTCTGGCGGTTCCTCAGAAAATTGGACATAGTACTACCGGAGGATCCAGCAATACCTCTCCTGGGCATATATCCAGAAGAAGCCCCAACTGGTAAGAAGGACACATGCTCCACTATGTTCATAGCAGCCTTATTTATAATAGCCAGAAACTGGAAAGAACCCAGATGCCCCTCAACAGAGGAATGGATACAGAAAATGTGGTACATCTACACAATGGAGTACTACTCAGCTATTAAAAAGAATGAATTTATGAAATTCCTAGCCAAATGGATGGACCTGGAGAGCATCATCCTGAGTGAGGTAACACAATCACAAAGGAACTCACACAATATGTACTCACTGATAAGTGGATACTAGCCCAAAACCTAGGATACCCACGATATAAGATACAATTTCCTAAACACATGAAACTCAAGAAAAATGAAGACTGAAGTGTGGACACTATGCCCCTCCTTAGAAGTGGGAACAAAACACCCATGGAAGGAGTTACAGAAACAAAGTTTGGAGCTGAGATGAAAGGATGGGCCATGTAGAGACTGCCATATCCAGGGATCCACCCCATAATCAGCATCCAAACGCTGACACCATTGCATATACTAGCAAGATTTTATCGAAAGGACCCAGATGTAGCTGTCTCTTGTGAGACTATGCCGGGGCCTAGCAAACACAGAAGTGGATGCTCACAGTCAGCTAATGGATGGATCACAGGGCTCCCAATGGAGGAGCTAGAGAAAGTACCCAAGGAGCTAAAGGGATCTTCAACCCTATAGGTGGAACAACATTATGAACTAACCAGTACCCCTGAGCTCTTGACTCTAGCTGCATATGTATCAAAAGATGGCCTAGTCGGCCATCACTGGAAAGAGAGGCCCATTGGACACGCAGACTTTGTGTGCCCCGGTACAGGGGAATGCCAGGGCCAAAGGGGGGGAGTGGGTGGGTAGGGGAGTGGGGGTGGGTGGGTAAGGGGGACTTTTGGTATAGCATTGGAAATGTAAATGAGCTAAATACCTAATAAAAAATGGAAAAAAAAAAAAAAAAAAAGAAAATATCATCCTGAGTTAGGTAACCCAATCACAAAAGAATACACATGGTATGCACTCACTGAAAAGTCGATACTAGCCCAGAAGCTCAGAATATCCAAGATACAATTCAGAGACAACATAAAGTTCAAGAAGGAAGAACAAAGTGTGGATATGTTGGTCCTTCTTAGAGGGGGGAACAAAATACCCATGGAAGGAGACACAGAGACAAAGTGTGGAGCAGAGACTGAAGAAAAGGCCATCCAGAGACTGCCCCACCTGGGGATCCATCCCATATACAGTTGTCAAACTCAGACACTATTGTGGATACCAACAAGTGCTGACTGACAGGGGCCTGATATAGCTGTCTCCTGAGAGGATCTGCCAATGCCTGACAAATACAGCGTTAGAATCTCACAGCCATCCATTGGACTGAGCACTGGGTCCTCAATGGAGGAGTTAGAGAAAGGATCTAAGGAGTTGAAGGTGTTTTCAGCCCCATAGGAGAAACAACAATATGAACCAACCAGTACCCCCAAGAGCTCCCAGGGACTAAACCACCAACCAAAGTGTACACATGGAGGGACCCATGGCTCCAGCCGCATATGTAGCAGCAGATGACCTTGTTGGACATCAATGGGAAGAGAGGCCTTTGATCCTATGAAGGCTCGATGCCCCAGTGTAAGGGAATACCAGGACAGGGAAGTGGGAGTGAGTGGGTTGGTGAGCAGGGGGAGGGATAGGGGTTTTTTGGAGGAAAAAACAGGAAAGAGGATAACATTTGAAATATAAATAAAGAAAATATCTATTAAAACAAACAAAAAAACCCCACAACAACAACAACAACAACAACAACAAAAAAGAGAAGGTGGCCAGAGGATGTGGCATAGCAGGGTACTCAGGAGTGGACAAGAAGGAACTTGCCTTCACAAAGAGAAGTAGAAAAGCTTAACCAGCTGTGCCCTCCTAGAGGAGGACAGGAGCAGAAGGCTATTTTAAGGCCAGAACATTTTATAGGCTAGGAAATGAATTCTCTGAGCTCTGGGGGCTCCTGGAAGCATGCTCTATTCAGAAACATAGAGTTGCAGTTTGGAAATCTGCTGAGGGCTTTGAAGCTCCACATGTAAGACGTTTGGGGGCTGTGGGAGAGCCTTTTCTAAAATCACAGAGGGCAGTGAGCAGATTTTGTGTAAACTGGAAGTCCCCAAAAGCTGGTGGGTTGGACAGTGGGGGTGGGGAGGGGGGAGGAGGGAAGAGAAAGGTGGGAGACAGAAAGAGGGGGGATGTAGTGAACATGAAGAAAAGGGGAAAGAGAGAGTGGAAAAGGGAGGGAAACTGTAGAGAGGAAGAGAGAAATGACAGGAGAATGGGAGGGGACCAAGGGGAAGAAGGGAAATGGAGAGAAGGGAGCAGGGAGAGATGAGGGATGGAGAAAGGAGAGGAGAGAGATGAGACAGAGAAGAGAGAGAGAGAGACAGAGAGAGCAAGACTGGGAAATGCACACTTCCCATTCAGGGCCGCTGCAGGATTGCAGAAACAAGAACTTCAAAACATTTGACAGGTGAGAAGGCATTGAAAGGCATTTCAAACAATCGTGTAGATAAGGGCCAGCACCATGTAAAGGTCTGAACTTTGAAGAATAATTGCTAGCATTTATCAAGCACGACCATGGGCTGACTCTGCTCTGTTATACCTCTGTAAGCCCCTGTGTTAATTCCCACAAACATTCTGATAAGGCAAGCACCTCTTTCAGTTCTTTCTTCAGAGATGAAGAAATTCAGATGAAACCAGAACAAGAAACATGCTCAAAGCCACCGCTCCTGAGAGAGCTGGACTCAAACACATGGGCTGGCTTCATTGGCTGGCACCCTAACCACAGCAATGCAAAGCAAATCAGAGGGATGAAGATGGTGATCTGCCCAGTTCCTGGGTCTGAATGTATGCAGAAAGAATTAAACTGACCAGGATATCATCCAAGGAGAGTCATTGGGTATTTGAGAGCAGTAACATAATCTGACACCTCAGAAGGTTTAGACCAAGATAGCCTCTTCTCAGTATGGCTGATGTGGGAGCAGAGTAGTCCAATTCTATCTTGCTTATCTTTCAAGATGCTCATAGGATAGTATTCTAGCCTATAATAGGCAAGCAAAACAAACTTTCAATCTAATTTGGAGGTATTGTACTGTTACTTTATTTTAAAATATTAAATTAGTTAAATGAGATATTTCAAGCCATATAAAATAATTTACAAAAGTGTATATTGCATTAAATGGGTTATGGGGACCTGTTGATCAAAGCAGAAGAGTTCTAGATCCTTCCAGAAAAGCTTACATTCTTCTAACAGAACAAGAACTTCAACCAATATGTCCTTCCATCTATTACTTTCTTTACTTCTTCCTGGAATACAAGTGTAATGTCCAGAGAAACAGCAGCCTCCCAGGGCTCTTAAGGAAATGGAAGAACTATGAATCAATCCAGTTTGAGCCCTCTACGGTATCCCCCAGTTTCATCCCTCAGCCTGCTCGGCCACTTCTGATTCTCTTTGTGTTTCGGCAAGGAACAAAACAATGACTTCAGAAAACCAACAAACTGATATACAGGAGTAGGAATTCTTCTGGGGACCTTGAAGTTCAAGAAGATGGTTTCCTATCTCCAAGCCTTCAGGGCCTCTGGCCTCTTGCCTTTTCCAGCAGCCCCTGGATCACTTGGAGTATTTCCTATCCTCCCCTGTGTAGAGTTTCATCTTTAACACATCTTAATTAAAAGGCTTAGAGGAAGCTGCTGCCATCTTCCAAGCCATACCTGAAGGATGGTTAGTCTTTCATTCTTTCCCCCTCTATTTTAATTTTTTGTCAGGAAAACATGACATCTGGGAGAGAAAGAGAGAGAGAGAGAGAGAGAGAGAGAGAGAGAGAGAGAGAGATTTCATTCTTTTTTTCGCTTTAATCTTGTATTTGTAATTTACTTTTTTTCCCAAACAGTTAAAAAACCAAAACACACTATTACCATCATCCTAACTTGTGAACATATTGGTACATTGACTACACATCACTACAACATAATCACAAAAATTAAAGCGGTCAGCACTGGAGAATCTAGAAAACAAAAAGCGAACAATCAAAAGCCCTGGCTCACGCTTGCTGCCAGGCCTGTTCCCATGCTGGCGTCCACTGAACACCCTCCTTTCTGATTTGAGCAAGGCTTTTAATGTTTTCCTATTTTATTTAAAACAGTAAAGGATCTGAAAAGAGAAAAATGGCTGAAATTAAGATTATTAAGATTGCAAACAATGCTGTGAGCTAGTAGCTATCAAATCAGATTCCCCTAGATCAGTAAGATGGACATCCTCTGACAAGAATTCTGATTCTTGGGCCCAACCTCCCATCGTCTGGATCACAAACTCCACCTTCTCAGCTGCCTCTTATGACTACATCTCCTAGGGAGCTCAAGGCATGCTTTAATCTGAGAGCCTGAAACTCTCTAAGAGACCTCTAAGTGGTTTGTGCTTGTCCCCTTCATTCTCTCTAAGCACATCTTGCTGTAATGCAAACTTGCTCATGTCAAGGTCCTGAGTCATCTTCATCATCTCATCTCCAGTGCCAGATGATCAGCCTCACATAAGGGGAGCAGGGAGAAGGCAGGTAGGCCAGTGCATGTATGGGGATAATAGGGGTAATGCTATATTGTCAAGCCAAGTTCTAACAAAATACCATTAGTTTATTTAACAACATCCACTTATCCACATCCCTCCTTGTGAATTTGCTTTCTACAATTTCAACTCCTCCAATTCAACTCAAGCCCCAACATATTGAGTGGAAAATTCCTGAAAATAACAGTTCATATCTTTGAGTTTGTGGACCATTCTAAGTAGCCTGGTAAAGTCTTGCACAACTCCTTCCTACTTGATAGCAAAGACAAGATCATCTGCTAGTGGATCCACACTATACACTATGCCCTTCATGAATCACCTAGCGCTATCAGTCATCAGACCAACTGGCATGGTGTCAGAGACTTGTGATCAAGTCTCCCTTACTCACTATAAAAAATAATAGCCTGCAACAGTAGTGATGCTGGTAGTTCAGGTATACCAAGGAGAAGGTACAATATAAAGCAAAACTGTGCAAGTTCTTAATGAAGAGGAAAGAATAGTAATTACATGCTAAGTGGCTATGATTTATAGTAAGAAGAAATCTGTGAAAGGAGGGGGAAATCTATAGTTAATATTCTATGCAAAATCAAAACCACAGTATATGTGCTTCATTTGTATGGACTTCATTGCATGTATGTTCAGAATAAAACAACATATACAGCACTTAGCAACCACTGAAGTCTCAAAACAATCCTACATGGATTAATGGGAGCTATTCAAATGACAAGGAACCAATTCTAAGTCTGAGTCAGAAATACTGCATATGAAACAATGGGCACTATTCTTAAGCATCATCATAATTGCCATGCCCATTACCATTCTCCTTTTACATTTTATATTCAAAAAGCATGGCTTGTGCAGAGTGACAATACAAAACTTTTAAATGAAGAACACAGGGAGTTGTCATAAGGGAGAAGTCTTTAAATTGTAATAAGTTGTAATAAGAATTACACAAAGCTTTGAGATTATGTCCTGTCTGTCAGTGTGTCACCATGTGTGACTACCTCAGTGAACATCCTTAGGTCTCTGTGATTTTGAACCCTACACGGTGGATTTGCTGTGGCTTATTTCTTGTTCTCCACATGAGAATTTTGCTATTGATGCTTGGGGCGGTTTTCATTGTTGCTTCTTTAGTTTCCGTGAATATGCCAATCTGTCTGTCTTGCTATTTATGAGAATTTGAGTTGTTTCTTATTTTAATTATGAGCATTGTTGACTACAACAACATGATCTGAATCGGATATGTCCCTGACATTTCCAGTTGTACCACTAACTGGCAATGAAGCATGTCACAGGATGACATCACTCCATCTGTAATCCTTGAACATTCACCTGGTGAATATAAATCTATAATTTCAATAAATAAATTTTAGTTGAAGACAGAGCTTTTCAGACTATAGTTAAGGATAAATACCCATGCAAACTTTTCTATAATTTATTTTGAACTATTTTTATGCATTTATTTATCTATCTTACTTTTATAATATGGGTCTTAATCCATTTGGAATTGGCCATTCTGTGGGAACTTTAATTATTACTGTTCACTGTGAGACCTGAGTTTTCCCCATGGCACTCACAGAGAGCCCATCAATTGACAATAGGTCTACAAAACTAATCTTCCATGCTAGAGCTCTTATATGCATGTGACAAACAGAAGGGGGCAGAAATTGACACTTTTCTACTCCACTGACTGAAGTTCCAGTTTTTTTCCTCAACAACTTGCTGTTTTAATAAACTGGAAAGCATTGTCTAAAGGGCCATCTCTAGCCTTGGCCTTTAAAATTTCATGTGAAGGTGGCAGCTTATCACAGCACACAGTAATTATAAACTTGGTTGGCATGAAATACTAAATCAATTTTGAGAAAATTGATATTTATGCAGTATTGACTCTATGAATTCGTGAACATAATACTTATCTCCTTGTTTAGTTTTGGTCTTCTGTACTTTTTTGTGCAGAGTTTTGAAATTTTCTCTTGGAAGGACTTAGGTGATTTTGCTATACCAACTTTAAGGCAAGTACGTTTTTATGCTAGCATGAGTTTTAAATTTCATCTTGTGTTAAATACACAAGAATATAATTCAGAAGATAGAGAGATGGCTCTATGGCTAAGGGTACAAGCTGCTCTTCCTAAAAACCAGAATTCAATTCCCAACACACATATGATAGCTTATAACCATTTGTAACTCAAGTTAAAGATCCACTGTAAGACTGTAAGATTCAACATCCTCTTCTGGCCTCCAAGGTACCAAGTTCAGACATGGTATATATATATATATACATGTGCAGAGAAAACATTCATACACATAAAATAAAAATAAATAAATCCCTAAAAAATATAATCAATTCATATATTAATATTGTTCCCAGTATTCATACCAAATTCTTATTAATTCTAGCACTTAACCTAAAGTTCCTTTTAATATCCGGTAACCTACAAGTATCCTAAACCCTAGGGATCAAGGTAGTTAGTTGTTACCTATCAACCATGGTTTGTACAGGTAGGAAATTCAGACAGAGCAGAATGGAGACAGTCTCTGCTTTGCAGCATCCTCAACTGGAAAGTCAGGCTGTAGAATCATCTGAAGGGTTTCTTCCTTGGCACTAATTTATACAGGGTTTAAAATGATGGTGTGGTACCCATGTCCCTTGTAAAGAAGGATTTGTCCCAACTTGTCGTAACATGGTATTTGTTAGATGTTACCTTTTAAGGACTGCCTCACTGCAGAGAGTAGCTCTAGCTAAGCTCTTGGATGAGAATATCTGATGAAATATCTTCATGTGGACTAAGCTTCCTCTAAACTGGTAGCTGGATTCCAAACATGAGTGTCCTGATAAAGTAAGAAAAGAATGCCCTGCATGGCTGGATTCCATTGGTATGCGCTCTCACGGAACCAGTCCCCCAAATTCAAAAGGCAAGATCTGAGATAACTTCTTCTCCATGGAAGAGTCTTGTCCTACTCTAAATAGCTTAGGAGATGGTAGCAGAGGCTTCAATATGGAGCACATAGTTCAATACAATACTTTATACACAGATCAGTTACATGTATGTAATAGCAGTTTCATTTCTTCACTTCCAACCCTTATTTCTTGTATTTATATTTTCTTTAACATACTACACTACTACAAGTAACTTTAACACCTTGCCAAATAGAATGGGCAAGAGAGAAAACTATACTTTTCGCCATTGCAAAGAAAATTCCCAATAAAGTGAGTGGTGATAAGAGTTTCGAGAGATGTACAGAGGATGCTTTGAGGAGCAGTGCATCTCTCATTGTGGGTAAAGCAGGGTATTCTCAGAAGACGGTGGCTCAATTGTTGCTAAATTATTTGAAAGTAAACTAAGAGAATAATTTAACAGAAAACGGAACATTTAAAGAGATGTTAATCCAGCATTTGCAATATTTGGAGGAAACAATAGAAAATAACAATGGGATTACTGATCTTTATATTAGCTTATTTTTTCATATTGGAGTGACAAAATACCTGCCAAGAAATGGCTAAGGGACTAGCAAGCGTTTGCTGAAAGGACCCAGATATAGCTGTCTCTTGTGAGACTATGCCGGGGCCTAGCAAACACAGAAGTGGATGCTCACAGTCAGCTATTGGATGGATCACAGGGCCCCCAATGGAGGAGCTAGAGAAAGTACCCTAGGAGCTAAAGGGATCTGCAACCCTGTAGGTGCAACAACATTATGAAATAACCAGTACCCCCCTCCCCAGCTCATGTCTCTAGCTGCATATGTATCAGAAGATGGCCTAGTCAGCCATCAGTGGAAAGAGAGGTCCATTGGTCATGCAAACTTTATATGCCCCAGTACAGGGGAACGCCAGGGCCAAAAAGTGGGAATGAGTGGGTAGGGGAGTGGGGGAGAGGGTATGGGGGACTTTTGGGATAGCATTGGAAATGTAATTGAGGAAAATACATAATAAAAAAAATGGCTAAGGGGAAGAAAGGTTCAATTTGGCTTGCAGTTTGAAGGGATACAGTCCATCATGTAGGGAAGGCAAAACAACAGGAGGAGGAGGCAACTGGTCTCATTGCATCTGCGATCAGGAAGCAGAGAGTGAACAGGAAAAAGGTGGGGCTATAAAATATTTTCACAGTGACTTTCTTCCTCTGGTGAGTGTCCACCTCCTGAGGGTCTACAACTTTTGCAAATAGCTCCGCCAGCTGGGAGCTAAGTGTTAGCCTATGTGGATGTTTCACACTCACACCACAACAGTCTTTTACACTTGATCTTAGTCAATGGGCCAACCAGCAATAAGATACTAGTCGCCTAGAATTATCATATCTGAGAACTACTGAAAAGTATGAACTGGAGAAGTCTGACAGCAGAAAATTATTTGTTCACAGTTCTAGAGAAGCTTAAAACCAATGTGCCAGGCAAGAGGGTTCATTCGCAGGCCTCTTCCCTGAGTTGGAAGCTGACTGCTGCTGCCTGTGTCCTTACATGGTCTCTTTCTTTAGGCACATGGAAGCAGGGCAGGAACTCTAGTCTCATCCTCTTTGTAGAAGAACACCAGGACTATTGTTAGGAGAATACCCTACTAACCTCATTTAGCCCTTCATTACCTCTACAATGGTCCTATCTCCAGTTATGGTCACATGGAGTGAAGGGAATTTCAAAAGATAAGTTGCGAAAGCATGAATCAGGCCCTGACAGATGGTTGCTGTTCCACAGCGTTGATGCACTACAAAATGATAACGAACAGCTGAAGTGAGCAACAGACAATGAATTGGGAATTGGATGTGAAAACTAGGGGCCTTTTCGCTGTGTACAAAAAAAAAAAAAAAAAAAAAAAAAAAAAAAAGCTGGACAGAAGCCAGGGGACCTAGCACATACAGCTGAGAAGCATACTCCCTAGATACCACCATCCACACCTTAAAGCACATAGATACACGTCAGGTATACACACCCCAGCAACAGTTACTGCTTTGGTTTTGCTGGTCCATTTTTCTTATAGTAAATACAGATAACTAGTGGGAAAAAGTAAAGGCCTTGTTGCTATGGTAAAGCTTAGGGTGAAACAGGTACCTATCATCTGTCTCCATAATATACATACAGTAGGCCATGATGGTTTACAGGCAGGACTAGGAGAGATAACCCAATGTTTCATTATTTGTGGAAGTCAGAGATTCATTTATATCTGTGAGTTGATTAGCCAGTTTGGTTTTTTTGTGTGTGTGTTTGTTTGTTTGTTTGTTTGTTTGTAATGCCTCTAGTCTCTATTAAGGGCCTGCAATCTGAACTCTTTCATTATTATTCCATTAGTCCTGTCACATGATGACTCTCCTCTCAGCATATTTCAAGTCATACCATAATGCACAATGCAGTTACAAATGTAAGTTATACTCATGTCCTGGGGAAAAATACTGATAAAAATCAACATATAAGAAAGAAAGTCTGGTTTGAGTTGATCATTTCAAAGGACACAGCCAATGGGTCATTTGGCTTCATTGCATTTTGATCCTGGGATAAAGCAGAATATCATGGTGTAGATGATGACATCTGATGTTAAAGAGCTGCTCACATCCATCACAGCATCAGGAAGGGGGTACAGAGGTCCAGGGTCATAATATTTTCTTCATCTGCATAGCCCCAGTGAACTGACTTGTTTGCACTCATCCCAAAATGCTTCAAATCTTCCAATTATTTTAGTATTCAGCATCTAGGAGACATTTAAGAAGACAGCAAGGATGCTTCTGTTCTACCAATGTACACTTGGAACATTTGCCTAGAAATGTGAGCATGCAATCAAAAGCTGCGGTGTATACACAACTTGATGAATCTTACCAGTTTTTTTCCTCTATGCATTGTATCATTGTGAAGTCTCGGGGATGTCGGAGAGTCCTTGTTCTCTAAAACATCCCCCACAGAGAAGAATAATTGAGCAATTTTTAAATTTCATTTTCTTGCTTAATTTCCAGTCTAATATCACTTGAGAAGGCCTGAGATGCATAGGAAGTAGCTCTGTGTTTGCTATTCCAATGGAATATTAGCCATCCCAGTGTGCCGGTTTCTCCTCTGAGAAGAGAGTCCATCAAATAACTTGTCTCCCAAACCGCAATGTTCATATTTTATTCTACTGTTGACTTCTTCCAATGGATTTTATTTGAAGAACTGGAGGTAACAGTGAACTATGGCTCTGTTTTGTGATGAACAGGAAACAGGGGAGTCACATGAATTCGATGGGAAGATTCATGCAGCCCTCTCTTTGCTAAGTGGCTAGACAGTGAGTGCTACTTAGTTTTAACCTTCTTGTTAACACAACCTAAAATCACCTGAGAAGAGATTCTAATGAGGATTTGTCTATATGAGAGCATACTACATATGGGCTTGCCGGAGGTTCTTCATTGCTAGCTAATGTAAAAGATGTGGGCCATTGTAAGCACTGTTTCCTAGGCAGGAGATCCTGAACAGTAAGCAAGAAAGCAAGCAAGCAAGTAAGCAAGGATGCTTACCTGGATTTATTCTGCTCTTGACTGTGGGTATGCTATGATGAGCTACTTGAGTTTCTGCCTTGAATTGCCTTCATCAATAAACTGTAACCTGGAATTGCCAACCAAATGAACCCTTTCCTGCCTAAGATGCTTTTTGTCAGGATGTTTTAACCGAGTCCCAGAAATGAAACTAGAGCAGGGAGTTTACGGAAAGAGGTTTTGGTTAACAAATCCTGCTCTGCAGTAATCATTATTTTTCTCAGAGAACCATGGCAACTAATATCTTTGTATTAATCTCAGTTATCTATAGAAATAGAATCAGTAGAAGACAGATGATACACAAATGTAGATGAGGCATACAAAGAGAAGTTTGCTACATGGCTTCTGTCAAAAATAAGGAAAGCCAGAGAATAAAATGATGAAGAGAGTCTTTAATTAGTGATAATGAATTGTATCAGTTAGGTTTCTATTGCAGTGATAAACACTGACCAAAAGCAATTTGTGGAGGAAAGAGTTTATTTCCGCTTACAATTCTCAGGCTACTTCTATCACTTAGGGAAGTCAAGGCAGTAGCCTGGAGGCAGGAATTGAAGCAGTGGCCATGCAGGGGTACTTCTTACTGCCCTGTTCCTTGCAGCTTACTCAAACTGTTTTCCTAGACCATACTGAACCACATTTCTAGAGGTAACACCACCCCTGTGAGCTGGGCCCTTCCACAAACATCATTAGTCAAGAAATTGGCCTACAGGCTTGTCCACAACACATTATTACAGGGACATATCTCAGTTGAGATGACCATTTCCCAAATGACCCTAGTCTGTGTCAAGTAGACATAAAGAAAGAGACAGCACACTTTGACACTAGAGAAAGAGTCTATTGTTAACTTAATTCAGATTTAGAGTGAATACGGGTGACTAGGCATTGTAAAAGGAGCCTAGGGATGGGACCATAAAACTCAGTAGGGTCAGTAAATGACACTGTCAAAATCACAAAAGGTATTTACAATTCAGTCAGAAATTATTTGATCAAGTCAAGTAGTGGTGGAAGGTTCTTTAGCGTCAGGGGATTGACTAGGTTTGCAGTACCAGGTGTGATCTCTTTCCTGTTGAGTCCAACTATACCACTTCTGGTTACCACCAAGACACAAGGACCACTGACTACTGTTACACCCTGGGAGGTATCCCCATTATTTGTAATCCAGTAACCATTGATTAGTCTTTTTCTTGCCATTTTTTAATTAGGTATTTTCTTCATTTACATTTCCAGTGATATCCCAAAAGTTCCCCATACCCTCCCCCGTCTCCCCTACCCACCCACTCCCACTTCTTGACCCTGGCATTCCCCTTTACTGAGGAATATAAAGTTTGCATAACCAATGGGCCTCTCTTTTTCCACTGATGGCCGACTAGGCCATCTTCTGATACATATGCAATTAGAGACAAGAGCTCCGGGAGGTACTGGTTAGTTCATAATGTTGTTCCACCTATAGGGTTGCAGATCCCTTTACCTCCTTGGGTATTTCTCTGGGTCCTCCATTGGAGGCCCTGTGATCCATCCAATAGCTGACTGTAAGCATCCACTTCTGTGTTTGCTAGGCCCCAGCATAGTCTCAAAGGGACAGCTATATCAGGGTCCTTTCAGCAAAATTTTGCTAGTGTATGCAATGGTGTCAGTGTTTGGAGGCTGATTATAAGATGGATCCCCAGATAGGGCAGTCTGTAGATGGTCCATCCTTTCGTCCCAGCTCCAAACTTTGTCTCTGTAACTCCTTCCATCGGTGTTTTGTTCCCAATTCTAAGAAGGGGCAAAGTATCCACAATTTGGTATTCGTTCTTCGTGAGTTTCATGTGTTTTGCAAATTGTATCTTATATCTTGGGTATTCTAAGTTTCTGGGCTAATATCCACTTATCAGTGAGTACATATCATGTGAGTTCTTTTGTGATTGGGTTACCTCAATCAAGATGATGCCCTCCAGGTCCATCCATTTGCCTAGGAATTTCATAAATTTATTTTTTAAAAAGCTGAGTAGTACTCCATTGTGTAAATATACAATATTTTCTGTAACCATTCCTCTGTTGAGGGGCATCTGGGTTCTTTCCAGCTTCTGGCTATTATAAATAAGGCTGCTATGAACATAGTGGAGCATGTGTCCTTCTTACCGGTTAGAATATCTTCTGGGTATATGCCCAGAAAACGTATTGCAGGATCCTCCAGTAGTATTATGTCCAATTTTCTGAGGAACCGCCAGACTGATTTCCAGAGTGGTTGTACAAGTTTATAAACCCACTAACAATGAAGGAGTGTTCCTCTTTCTCCACATACTCACCAGCATTTGCAGACACCTGAATTTTTGATCTTAGCCATTCTGGCTGGTGTGAGGTAGAATCTCAGGGTTGTTTTGGTTTGCGTTTCCCTGATGATTAAGGATGCTGAACATTTTTTTCAGGTGCTTCTCAGCCATTCTGTATTCCTCTGGTGAGAATTCTTTGTTTAGCTCTGAGCCCCATTTTTAATGGGGTTATTTGATTTTCTGGAGTCCACCTTCTTGAGTTCTTTATATATATTTGATATTAGTCCCCTATCTGATTTAGGATAGGTAAAGATCCTTTCCCAATCTGTTGGTGGCCTTTTGTCTTATTGACTGTGTCTTTTGCCTAAAAGACACTTTGCAATTTTATGAGGTCCCATTTGTCGATTCTTGATCTTACAGCACAAGCCATTGCTGTTCTATTCAGGAATCTTTCCCATGTGCCCATATCTTCAAGGCGTTCCTCACTTACTCCACTATAAGTTTCATTGTCTCTGGTTTTATGTGGAGTTCTTGATCCACTTAGATAGGAATCTCCACTTGACAAGGAGATAGAAATTCTCATTCTTCTACATGTTAACTGCCAGTTGTGCCAGCACCATTTGTTGAAAATACTGTCTTTTTTTTCCACTAAATGATTTTAGCTCCCTTGTCAAAGATCAAGTGGCCATAGTTGTGTGACTTCATTTCTGGGTCTTCAATTCTATTCCATTGGTCTACTTGTCTGTCACTATACCAGTACCATGCAGTTTTTATCACAATTGCTCTGTAGTACAGCTTTAGGTCAGGCATGGTGATTCCACCAGAAGTTCTTTTATCCTTGAGAAGAGTTTTTGCTATCCTAGGGTTTTTTTTTGTTATTCCAGATGGATTTGCAGATAGCCTTTCTAATTCGTTGAAGAAATGAGTTGGAATTTTGATGGGAATTGCACTGAATCTGTAGATTGCTTTTGGCAAGTTAGCCATTTTTACTATATTGATCCTGCCAATCCATGAGCATGGGAGATCTTTCCATCTTCTGAGATCTTCTTTAATGTCCTTCTTCAGAGACTTGAAGTTCTTATCATTCAAATCTTTCACTTCGTTAGTTAGAATCAGGCCAAGGTATTTTATATTATTTGTGACTATTGAGAAGGGTGTTGTTTCCATAATTTCTTTCTCAGCCTGTTTATTCTTTGTTTAGAAAAAGGCCATGGATTTGTTTGAGTTAATTTTATATCCAGATACTTCAATGAAGCTGTTTATCAGGTTTAGGAGTTCTCTGGTGGAATTTTTAGGGTCACTTATATATACTATCATATCATCTGCAAAGAGTGATATTTTGACTTCTTCCTTTCCAAATTGTATTTCTTGATCTCCTTCTGTTGTCGAATTGCTCTGGCTAGGACTTCAAATACAATGTTGAATAGGTAGGGAGAAAGTGGGCAGCCTTGTCTAGTCCCTGATTTTAGTGGGAATGTTTCCAGCTTCTCACCATTTACTTTGATGCTGGCTACTGGTTTGCTGTAGATTGCTTTTATCATGTTAAGTTATGGGCCTTGAATCCCTGATCTTTCCAAGACTTTTATCATGAATGTGTGTTAGACTTTGTCAAATGATTTCTCCTGATCTAATGAGATGATCATGTGGTGTTTGTCTTTGAGTTTGTTTATATAGTAGATATGTTGATGGATTTCCATAAAATAAACCAACCCTGCATCCCTGGAATGAAACCTACTTGGTCAGGATGGATGATTGTTTTGATGTGTTCTTGGATTGGGTTAGAGAGGATTATATTGAGGATTTTTGCATCAATATTCATAGGGGAAATTGGTCTGAAGTTCTCTATCTTTGTTGGGCCTTTTTGTGGTTTAGGTATCAGAGTAATTGTGGCTTCATAGAATGAGTTGGGTAGAGTACCTTCTGCTTCTTTTGTGGAATAGTTTGTGCAGAACTGGAATTAGATCTTCTTTAAAGGTCTGATAGAACTCTGTACTAAACTCATCTGGTCCTGGGCTTTTTTTGGCTGGGAGACTATTAATAACTGCTTCTATTTCTTTAGGGGATATAGGACTGTTTAGATAATTAACCTGATCCCGATTAAATTTTGGTACCTGGTATCTATCTAGAAACTTGTCCATTTCATCCAGGTTCTCCAGTTTTGTTGAGTATAGCCTTTTGTAGAAGGATCTGATGGTGTTTTGGATTTCTTCAAGATCTGTTGTTATGTCTCCCTTTTCATTTCTGATTTTGTTAATTAGGATGCTGTCCCTGTGCCCTCTAGTGAGTCTGGCTAAGGGTTTATCTATCTTGTTGATTTTCTCAAAGAACCAGCTCCTCGTTTGGTTGATTCTTTGAATAGTTCTTCCTATTTCCACTTGGTTGATTTTGCTTCTGAGTTTGATTATTTCCTGCCATCTACTCCTCTTGGGTGAATTTGCTTCCTTTTGTTATAGAGCTTTTAGGTGTGTTGTCAAGCTGCTAGTGTGTGCTCTCTCTAGTTTCTTTTTGGAGGAACTCAGAGCTATGAGTTTTCCTCTTAGAAATGCTTTCATTGTGTCCCATAAGTTTGGGTACGTTGTGGCTTCATTTTCATTAAACTCTAAAAATTTTTAATTTCTTTCTTTATTCCTTTCTTGACCAAGGTATCATTGAGAAGAGTGTTGTTCACTTTCCACGTGAATGTTGGCTTTCTATTATTTATTTTGTTATTGAAGATCAGCCTTAGTCCATGGTGATCTGATAGGATGCATGGGACAATTTCAATATTTTTGTATCTGTTGAGGCCTGTTTTGTGACCAATTATATGGTCAATTTTGGAGAAGGTCCCATGAGGTGCTGAGAAGAAGGTATATCCTTTTGTTTTAGGATGAAATGTTCTGTAGATATCTGTTAAATCCATTTGTTTCATAACTTCTGTTAGTTTCACTGTGTCCCTGTTTAGATTCTGTTTCCACGATCTGTCCATTGATGACAGTGGTGTGTTGAAATCTCCCATTATTATTGTGTGAGGTACAATGTGTACTTTGAGCTTTACTCAAGTCTCTTTAATGAATGTGGCTGCCCTTGCATTTGGAGCATAGATATTCAGAATTGAGAGTTCCTCCTGGAAGATTTTACCTATGATGAGTATGAAGTGTCCCTCCTTGTCTTTTTTGATAACTTTGGGTTGGAAGTCAATTTTATTAGATATTAGAATGGCTACTCCAGCTTGTTTCTTCAGACCATTTGCTTGGAAAATTGTTTTCCAGCCTTTCACTCTGAGGTAGTGTCTGTCTTTTTCCCTGAGATGGGTTTCCTGTAAGCAGCAAAATGTTGGGTCCTGTTTGTGTAGCCAGTCTGTTAGTCTGTCTTTTTATAGGGGAATTGAGTCCATTGATATTAAGGAAAAGTAATTGTTGCTTCCTAATATTTTTGTTGTTAGAGTTGGCATTCTGTTCTTGTGGCTGTCTTCTTTTGGGTTTGTTGAAGAATGACTTTCTTGCTTTTTCTAGGACGTGGTTTCCGTCCTTCTATTGTTTTTTTCTTTTTTTCTTTTTTTCTGTTATTATCCTTTGAACGGCTGGATTTGTGGAAAGATAATGTGTGAATTTGGTTTTGTCATGGAATACTTTGGTTTCTCCATCTATGGTAATTGAAAGTTTGGCTTGGTATAGTAGCCTGCGCTGGCATTTCTGTTTTCTTAGTGTCTGTATATTATCTGTCCAATATCTTCTGGCTTTCATAGTCTCTGGTGAAAAGTCTGCTGTAATTCTGATAGACCTGCCTTTTTTATGTTACTTGACCTTTTTCCCTTACTGCTTTTAACATTCTATCTTTATTTAGAGCATTTGTTGTTCTGATTATTATGTATTGGGAGGAATTTTTTTCTGGTCCAGTCTATTTGGAGTCCTGTAGGCTTCTTGTATGTTCATGGGCATCTCTTTCTTTAGGTTTGGGAAGTTTTCTTCTATAATTTTGTTGAAGATATTTGCTGGCCCTTTAAGTTGAAAATCTTCACTCTCATCTACTCCTATTATTCGTAAGTTTGGTCTTCTCATTGTGACCTGGATTTCCTGGATGTTTTGAGTTAGGACCTTTTAGCATTTTGCATTTTTCTTAATTGTTGTTCTTTCCTAGGGTTTCTATCTCCAGCGTTGCCTCACTTTGGTTTTCTTTATTGTGTCTACTTCCCTTTTTAGGTCTAGTATGGTTTTGTTCATTTCCATCACCTGTTTGGATCTGTTTTCCTGTTTTCCTTTAAGGACTTCTACCTGTTTGGTTGTGTTTTCCTGTTTTTCTTTAAGGACTTGTATCTCTTTAGCAGTGTTCTCCTGTATTTCTTTAAGTGAGTTATTAAAGTCCTTCTTGATGTCCTCTACCATCATCATGAGATATGCTTTTAAATCCGGGTCTAGGTTTTTGTGTGTGTTGGGGTGCCCAGGACTGGGTGAGGTGGGAGTGCTATGTTCTGATGATTGTGAGTGGTCTTGGTTTCTGTTAGTAAGATTCTTACGTTTGCCTTTCACCATCTGGTAATCTCTGGAGTTAGTTGTTATAGTTGTCTCTAACTAGAGCTTGCTCCTCCCGTGATTCTGTTAGCCTCTATCAGCAGACCTGGGAAGCTAGCTCTCTCCTGAGTTTCAGTGGTCTGAACACTCTTTGCAAGCAAGCTCTCCTCTTGCAGGGAAGGTGCACAGATATCTGGAGTTCTGACCTGCCTCCTGGCAGAAGATGAAGGCCTGAAACAGGGCCTGTCCTAGAAGCTGTTAGCTTCTGTAATCCCCACTCTCACCTGTGCAGACTAGTCTTGGAGGGATCCGGGAATCAAGATGGCTTCTCCAAGTGCTCTGGCAAAGCCCTCCTGGGCAGGGAGGACACCTGTCCTCTGGCAGGGAAGGTGCCTGGATGTCTGGAGCCCGAAATGGAGTCTACCTCAGAAGCTGTCCTCTAGGGACCTTGGGGGTGTCCTCCAACTCCTCGCCCAGGTGACTCAGTGCTGGCACTGACCGGAAGGGTCTTGTGACCCTGGTCAGGCCAGGTTTTCTGCCTCCCTTATGCTGGTCTTGTGTGATTGGAATGGAATAGAAGTTGTGTTCCACCTACCGGTGGTCCTAAGATTGTGTGGAGAGTCCTCTCGGGACCTTGGGGGTGTCCTCAGACTCCGTGCCCAAGGTGACCCCTGATTAGTCTTGATATTACATACTGTGATGGTTTATATATTCTTGGACCAGGGAGTGGCACCATTTGGAGGTATAGCCTTGTTGGAATAGGTGTGATCTGGTTGGAGTAGGTGTGTCACTGTGGGTGTAGGCACAAGATCCTCACCCTAGTTGCTTGGAAGTCAGTCTTCCACTAGCAGCCTTTGGATGAAGATGTAGAACTTTCAGCTCTGCCTGTGTCATGCCTGCCTGGATACTGCTATGCTCCCACCTTGATGATTATGGACTAAACCTCTGAACCTGTAAGCCAGCCTTAAATGTTGTTTTTTATAAGACTTGCCAAGGTCATGGTGTCTGTTCACAGCAGTAAAACCCTAACTAAGACACATACATACAAGTAACTCTAAACAAACTGAGCAAGTTGTATTTATATATGTATGCAGAAGTTTTATACACACACACACACACACACACACACACACACAATTGTAGCAATAATTAAAGAAAAGACATGAATTTTAGAGGGAGCAAATTGGGTAGAAGATGAAGCATGTGGGAGGGGTTGGAGGGAAAAGGAAGGGAAAGTGTGTGGTGTAATTTTATTTTAATTTCAAAAATTAAAAAAATTAAAAGAAAACATGAAAGATAGTATAATCTGTGTAAAACCTATCTTTTTTTTTTTTAATGTTACTTAGTAAAGTTTGATGTAGGAAGAATGAAAGACAGGACTATTATTCTCCAGACCCTTCCTGGGATGTTAGAGTCATTTTAGGAATGGAGTCGTGAGATTTTAGAAACCAAGTCAGTATTTCTTTAAGTCATTTCAGGTCAAGGTTGAAGTCTAGTTGATAAAGGGCTTATAGGTGTCTGTTCCTCTTCTAAGGAGATCAGCCCCCGTTGCCCAACTGCCATAGGTGAGGATCATTTTGCTAAAAGCAAATTTCCACTCACAACATGTATAAGAGTCACCACAGCTAGAAATCCAGCTAGAGTAAAACAATAATATGTGAGCTTCTTTCATTTGTTCTCAGCAAAGTGACATATGGCCAAGCCTCTTCTCCGTGCACAATCCATAATTCAAACAGAAGTGTTGCCTGCTTCCTCATTAGCTAAATTGTATTCATTGCAGAAAGCAGCTTTCGGAAGCAGTATCGATCAGCAGGAAGTAAGATGGAAAGAAATTAACACAACTTGAAAAACTCCATTCTCTGGAGTGTAACTCGCCATCTGGGGGTGAATTATTAGGAAAGAGACAAGGAAGAAGAGCCTGTATATTACCTTTCCTTTTCCATACACAAGTCATCCTTCATTAATCATCTTCAATGGTGTAGAATCTGAGCTCGTTCAGAAGTGACCTGTGTGATTCTTATGGGAGAGAAGGTTTTGCGCAAAGCATTTAACTTGGGACTTTCAAGTTTCTAACATAACCAGGTGTGGTTTCTTCCTCTTTAACTGTTTCTGTGTGTAACTCTGTCATTGTACCTTCAAAGCCAATGTCTATGGTAAACACAGTAAACATCTTTTTATTTTATATTTTTAAATTCTCGCACCTCAATTGCTTTGATAATTTAATCTACTCTTCTTCATTTTAAATTAAACTTACTTTATGGGATAAGAACAATTTCCTGGTTTATCTTATGCAGTATTTCATCTGCAATAGTCTTACTTGAACCTAAGGAACTAAAAACTCTGTCGTGTGTGTGTGTGTGTGTGTGTGTGTGTGTGTGTGTGTGTGTGTGTGTGTCTGCATGTCCATGTGGGGGTGCATATATGCCTGTGAATCTAATCATGCATGTGGTATACATGCATATGTGTGCATATATACATGGAGGCCAGAGGTCAACCTCAGACATCATTGTTCAGAAAACTGTCAGCTTTTTTTTTTTTTTTTTTTTTTGGTCAGGTTCTCTAAAAGGATTTGTGGATTTGGCTAAGCTGGCTGATGAGCAAGCCCTACGAATTCACTTAGAATCCCCTCGGCTTGTAAATGAATGTCGCCACACCCAACATCTCTACATGGCCTCTAGTGATGGAGATCTGATCCTCCCCCTCACACAGCAAGAGCTCTGCCCACTGAGTCACATCGTCCCCCAGATCCAAAGTACTTTCAATAAGTGGTCAAGATAAAACCACAGCAAAACAAAGCCCTTGCATCACCAGCCCCCTACAAAATCATTCACAAATTACCACATTAAGCATTTGTTAGTGAAGATACACGTTATCACTCTTTTTGTGTCTTCTGATAACTGAGCAATTATCCCTCTGCCAGAAAATTAAAATAAAATTACACTCTCCTAAATCCATTATCCAAGTTATTTTTAATAATTTTCTATTTACTTGCAGTTTCAAAATTGTTTTTATATTACTGTTTGTTTGTTTGTGTGTGTGTCTATAATCAGTTCACCTCCTTAGCTGAAGCCTAAATGGGCTGAATAAAGATGCAAATGGTTTCTAAAGAATATGAATTGACCCAAATAATTGAATGAGAACTGGCAGTTAATGGGAAAGGGGCTCTATCAGGAGGCAGGAACAATCGTGGGAGGTAAATAGCATGTAATGAATCATTTTTTCCATTCACACTTGTGTGTTTCTTATAAATTTCCAATTTGTCGTGAAGTGATTTCAAAATGAAGCTAATTATCAAACGTAGAGCAATGTTCTTATTGCAGCAAACAGTTAATATATCTCTCCATGTCAACACAGTGTGTTGGGGGAAAACAAATGCAAGCTAGGACTCCAGTTGCTGCCCTCTGAGGGATAGATATATGTTCTTCTTGAGTGCAAACTAGATATTGAGAAGTAGGTATACTCTGCCTGCTTGCTACAGCTACCAAGACAAAACTCAGAGCCAACGACATAAAACAATAGGAAGTTATTTTCTTGCCCCCTCCCCTCCAAAAGAAATTCAAAATCAAGACCTGCAGCCCTTTCAGAGGCCAAAGAGAAGGAGACCTCTTTGACTCTTTCAACTTTGAAAGGGATGGACATCTTTTATACTCATTTCCTGACAGGAGCATCCTTCCTTTCTCTGCTACCACCATAGCACAGGGCTATCTACTGCATCCATGATGATCTTACAGAAGTGGGAGTTGTTGGACTTAGGGCTCACCCAATGTGACCCCATTTATAGCCTCAACACCCCATTTTCTCCTCAGAAGGAAACCCCAGAAATTAAGGGCAAGAAAGAGTAAATGTGACATCAGATATCATGGGAAACAGGGTCTAAATAAACTTTGGTCATCTGGCCTAACTGCCTTCCCCTACCACACCTTCTCTTTTTCCAGCACAATTACCATTTACCTTGGTCACCCCACACTTCTTACTTCTACAGGGACATATGTTAGGTGCTATGCTCTGTGGATCAGGAAACAAAATGTTTGTCTCCTCAGTTCCCCGTTTCAAAGCTGGGACAAAGTGGATATTTTGATCTTATACCCCATAGATGAAGACTAGGCTGTATATATCTGTGCTAAATGAAGTTAAATCAAGCCCCTGATATTTTGCTCAAAACTCCCCACCAATCTGTTTATGAAAGAATCCCAAAACCCATTAGACAAATCAACAGAAGAGAGTTTTTCCCAAAATAGAAATGCCATCCATCTAGAAGCCTAGGTATAGGCATTTCTCTTCCCTTCCCCATGGAGGTTGGCACAGCTGGGAAGACCCTGACTCCTCCTTCTGACTTGGGGCACCACAACATTCAGTGAGCAATCTCTGATAAATTGGCATGATCCTTGTAGTGGCTATTCCTGGTTGTCAACTTGACAATATTTGGAATGAACTACAATCCGGAATTGGAAGGCTCACCAGTGACCCTTATCTTGAGGCTTGGAGATCCTTATCTGGATCTTGGTTTGGAGATCTTGAGCCATAGTGGCTATGGATTCCAGAAGATTGAATCTCCGAGTTTAAGGAACACACCTTTAATCTGGGCTACACCTTTCATCTGGGATTAAAGGTGTGGTGGAACACACCTTTAATCTGGGCTACACCTTCTGCTGGAGACAATATAAGGACATTGGAAGAAGGGAGTCTAGCTCTTGCTCCTTCGCCTACTTGCTACGTGAGACTGAGTAACTGCTAGATCCTTGGACTTCCATTCACAGCTGCGACTGAACAATTGTTGGGAATTGGGCTGCCGACTGTAAGTCATCAATAAATTCCTTTACTATCTAGAGACTGTCCATAAGTTCTGTGACTCTAGAGAACCCTGACTAATACAATCCTTAAGGAACAGGAAGTCACAGAATTGGTGAGAATACCTACCTGGAGGGCACAGGCTATCTGGCAATAGCAGCTGTGTCAGAAGCACATTCCCAGCAGGGCAGAAAGGGGCAGCTGGATTAGCCCTGTCCAAAACAAGCTTTTCTTTTTCTTTTTTTTTTTTTTCCTTTTCCATTTTTTATTAGGTATTTAGCTCATTTACATCTCCAATGCTATACCAAAAGTCCCCCATACCCACCCACCCCCCTTCCCCTACCCACCCACTCCCCCTTTTTGGCCCTGGCGTTCCCCTGAACTGGGGCATATAAAGTAGGAGTTCTGCAGGGAAGGTTGACACCAGCTGAAAGGACAGGAGCATCTCACTGGAACAAGGACTAAGGTGGATTGTAAAGCATCCACTGGCCTGCTTAGCAAAGACTGTAGAAAACCCAAGACACTATTATAGAAGCCCCCCCCCCAAAAAAAAAAAACACTGAAGAGGGGAAGTGCAGCATTTAGAGATGTCATGCCAATGATCATTTTCAAATAAAGAAGGAAGCCTGTAGTTACATAAACCTGGCCTATACTTTGCTTATTTACCATCCTGCAAAAGGGCTAGAGGCAACCAACTTTACAGCATTAGGGAAGGTGATAACAGCAGATAGTATAAACTATGGAATCTCTCTCTCTCTCTCTCTCTCTCTCTCTCTCTCTCTCTCTCTCTCTCTCTCTTAAAACAAAGACTTTCAGCCCATCCCAGGAGCTATGGTATTGGTCTTCCTGAGACCCAGGAAGTTTAGAAAAGGAATCATTTATGGTCAAAGTGTGAACTTTCCCCTATGTCTCCCAACCAGGAGCCACACCCTTCATCATCTAGTCTCTAGGTAGGTGTCATATTGCCTGTTTTAAAACTGAAAAAAAAAAGAAAAAGAAAAACATTGAGATCAACCCCAAATAAACAAAAAAAAAACAAACAAACAAAAAACACTAAAATGAGCAGAGACAACAGACAGAACAAGTTGCAGGCTTCTTTCTGTTCACTGAAGCCCATTGCAAGATAGCTAGGCACAGCTATCCTGCAGATAATGCAGATAAGAATAATTGCATACTACAAAAGGCCACTGAGTTTGAAATCCTTCATTGCACTATGGATTTATGAACACAGCAGACAAATACACATCTAAGAAAACTTTCTGAAAATGACATGATTTGGGGGATGGGATAATGGCGTGATGAGTTTCATGATAGAAATGTGCTTTATACACGCTCCACCGAGCTATTTCACAGATTAATTGTGGCTTTTCTTTTCCACTTACTTTCTGTTATCCCTGTCCAGGTTTTCTATATAGGAAATGTTCTGTTGTTGCTTAAACATTTAATGAGTTTGTTGCTCTCTCAGTAAAGATTTTCTTCTGTTAGGCAAACCGTGAGTAATACCTTCCTTCCGTGCTCGACTTGATGCTTTGTCTACCAGATGGATTAGGTGTCTTGCTGTGTGAAGGAAGAACTGTCTGTATTCCTTATTCATCCATTCCATCACTCACTCCACGTATCTATTATCTGCCTCCTGGTAGCAATGCATGGAGAAGACAGGACAGAGAGGAGCATCATTCTCTGTATCTTTGTAGGTATTTGTACATTTGAGAAGAAATGGGGGCAAGAGTCTCTAGGGCAGATGTTCATTAGTAGGGTAAATTTTTCATGTCAATGTTGAGTCAAATGTGCTCTGTAGGCCATATGAATTGGAAAGGGCTGATGGAAATGAAATCGAAGACTGCATTGCAGAAAGTCGTTGCCTATCAAATAGATGTCATCTGTATATGACTTCTATACATGAAGATGTCAGAACGATGCATGGTTTGTGCATGCATGAAAAGGAACATCTCTGATATTTCAGAAAATGTGTAAAACATAATGTGTAAAAACATGAACGGAAGTTCTCCGAGACTAGAAACATTGTCTACTCACTAAGGGGTCCATGATGCCCAGAACAATGGGTTAGTGCACAGTAAGACTGTTCTCCACTAGTTTGTATGAAGACCAGATCAATGGATGAGATGAAGTGTCAGACACAGGAAAAATTAAACAAAAACCTGAAAATCAGACCTTGGAGAAAGTGTTTGACTTAGGAGTCAAACTTGTGGCTCTAGTTTCGGTGACCTAATGAAAGAAAAGAGGCAACAGGAAGTAATGTATGCATGGGGTTGAGCAAGTCTGTCTTCCTACTGTTGACCTTGTATGATTGATCTAATGGAAACAGGGAGGGGACCCAAAGTTAGAGCAAGTGATCTTACTATGTAACCAGACATTGATACGAAGTGGAGGTACTGATGTCCTTTATCAGCTCTGTCAGTTACACAAACACACATCCACACAAGGCACACATATACAGGGCAGGGATGAAAAGAATGAGGGAGGGAGAAGGAGGAGGACAGGGAAGAAATTATAAGAAAAATCCAGGTCTAATTTCCCTAAAGCACCTTCTTTCAAAGCTATTCACACCAATGTTTATATACATTTGTCTTAATGGATATTTTGCTTGTATAATTTTTGAATAATTAAAATTTTAAGACTATTAATGAAAAGCTAATTACAAATCATATTACTGAAAAGTCAGAGGAGAAATCTATATGTCTATGATCTTTGATGTGTCTCTTCCCTGGACTATGTGCCTCCAATCTGAATCTCTAGATTCACCAGAGATGACTTGAAGGCAGTCCAGATAGGATTTGACCTTTCCAGAGCATAGAGGTCAAAACGGAAGAGCCAGGGATTTGTGGTTAAACAAAAGCACAGCAAGCTCTAAGCATGCATGACATCCTAAAACTTCCCAGTGGGACAGAATGGGAGATTTCCTTATTCTCCAAATATACATGCTCCCATCTGCCTCATGAAGATGGGGACATAAGCACCAGGGCACATTGTACATGGCAGTAATTGTAAGAGACAGTATGGCAGAGAGGTTTATTGCATGACATTGTAGTAAGCCCTAACCATAAAAAGCCCATGGTTATAGGTTCAATAATTGAAATTGTAAGTCCAGTACCTATAAATGTAACACATGTGTGTACCTTCACACGCACAGAGAGAGAGAGAGAGAGAGAGAGAGAGAGAGAGACAGAGACAGAGACAGAGACAGAGACAGAGAGACAGAGAGAGAGACACAGAGAGACAGAGGGACAGAGAGAGACAGAGAGAGAGCATGTACCATGTTTAGTATACTGTACCTAAAAACCAAGAATCACACAAAACTTTTAGCAATCTCAGAAGCTAAAAGAAAGGCACAAAGTAGAGTCTCCCTAAAAGGACTTCAGATATGATATAATCTAAATGACAATTCCTTTTGATTTCTAATCTTCAGAAAAGAAAGCATACATTAGGAAATTATGATCTAGAGAGATGGTTCACACTTGCACCCAAGCCTAATGATGGGAATTGGATCCCCAGGGCCCATGGGGTTAACAGAGAGAACTGACATTTGCAAAGTGCCCTGTCATTTCTACATGCACACTGTGTCATGCATGTGCCCCTACAGCATTCATAAATAAATAAATAAATAGTAATAAAATATTTAAATTCTATTATTTAAAGCTATCCAAGGTTGTACCCTTTATGACTTCTGTGAGATCATAATATAATCAGTTTCTTAGTCTACTTCTTGTTATTAAAATTAAATAACTAAGGCAAGGTAACTATAAAGACAGGTGGATTGGTTTTGCTAAGATTTCTGGAAGTTTGAAATGTGGTATTACAGAGAACACAGATTGTGGTATGCTTAGCCCCAGCTATCCTACAACACAATCCCTACATCTACACCTACCACTCAGGAGACAGCGGAGAATAGTGGATGGAAAGATTTTACGAGCTATGGAATCAGGAAGACAGCTGAATGATGATGTCTTTAGAAAGGTGAGACAAGGTACACATATGAAAACTCAACAATATGTCTGCTTGAACAATCACAACACCAATATTCATGTTAACATTGAAGGAGATATTGGGGGGCAGAGACAGAGAGACATAGAGAGAGACAGACAGAGAGAGACAGAAAGAAGGGAGAAAGATAGAGGGAGGGAGGAAGAGGAGGAGGAGGAAGAGGAGGAGAAGAGAGAATATGAATTAGTATTTACAAGGGTTAGCCCCAAAATGATCAGCCTGGAAAACACACACTAGTCAGCCATCACTGGGAAGAGAGGCCCCTTGGTATTGCTAACTTTATATGCCCCAGTACAGGGGAATGCCAGGGCCAAGAAGTGGGAGTGGGTGGGTAGGGGAGCAGGGCAGGGGGAGGGTATGGGGAACTTCTGGGATAGCTTTTGAAATGTATATAAAGAAAATATCTAATTAAAAAAAGAAAGAAAGAAAGAAAGAAAGAGAGAGAGAGAGGGAGGGAGGGAGGGAGGGAGGGAGAGAGGGAGGAAGGAAGGAAGGAAGGAAGGAAGGAAGGAAGGAAGGAAGGAAGGAAGGAAGGAAGGAAGAAAGAAAGAAAGAAAGAAAGAAAGAAAGAAAGAAAGAAAGAAAGAAAGAAAGAAAGAAAGAAAGAAAGAAAGAAAGAAAGAGAGGTGGTATTAGCCTTGGACCAGCTCTATGAGGAGCATCTTGACTCTTAACATCCATGTAGGAGTAAGTATGCAAGTGAGATAACACATATCCTAACAAAACTCCAGAGTGTCACTGGGGTACCACAACCCCTTGTGATTATAGTGGCTCCAGTTAACCTAAGAAGCCTCTGCTAGTTCACATCTCTTGAAAGTACTTCTTAATATCCCAAGATATGAGCCTTGGGGGATAGTCAAACACATAGGCACAGATGGGCAGAATGATACCCTGGTCAAAAGCAAGTAGGGCCCAAGGTCCAGGCAGTAAGGTATGATGAGGATCCAGATCTTGGATAGACCTGGGTCTGGCTTTGTTCTTGAGTTCCACAGCCATGCTGACTGATATCACTTCTGCCCCACCCCCTTACTTTCTATCTGATGTGCAGCTTTCAGATCCATTGATAATCTAACCTTTAAGGCCATCTACTTCCTTCTCTTCTTTCTGACTGCCCTTGAGCATTTAACTGAGCCCTAATACTGAGTATCCATGCTTCAAAGCCCAGCTTTGCCAAATATATGTCATGTAGCTATGATTGCACTATTGAATGCCTTCATTCCTCATAAGTACAAAATTATACACCACTGTCCTTTTGAATATTATGTGAGGTCATCTATGAAAAAAAAAAAAAAACAAAACAGAAAACCTGTTTCAGAATGCTTAAATAATTTTCCCAAGGTTAAATAGGATTGAAAAAAATACCTGAGATTTCCAAATAAACCTGGTAATTTTTTCCTGTCTTGATCACAGCTCATATATCATCTTAAAATTCAGAAGATTTGCATTGTTCTCTAGGATACAGTACATGGAAGTGCATGTATATTTGTTTCCAGTATGAATTTAAGCTTTTCTCCATTGCTGATTCTCACTTTAAATTATCAGTCCCCACCTTCTAAGAGAAGGAAATAAGATAGGTAAAATACTAATCATAGAACTAATGGGAAGGGATGATATATCCCTGGCATATTGATTACCCTGTTTGAAATGCTATGCTACTACAGTGTGTATGTGGAAGAGTTTTGTAGGGAAGTAGTCAAAAATTAGCCAAGGCTAAATAATCGGTGTGAATGTAGCCAGGCTGAACAGATTATAGCATTCAAATCAAGGTACTACACAGGATAGAAAAATGTTATAAAATTAAAATTAATGAGAATAAGCTTGACATTCAAGTGTTAGTTTAAATTAATGTGGATATAAAGAAAATGGCACATTTCTTTTTATGTGGGAGGGAGGATGGGATTTGAACTGATTTTCTTCTTTGTGTCTAGAGGCAAGATGGATCCACTTCTGATAGCCTATGTGTGTGAACTCATATTTGATTTACATCAAGTACAATGTTTGTAAACCTCTATGCCTTACCTTCTCAGGGTTTGGTTTGGTTTGGTTTGATTTGGTTTGGTTTGGTTTGGTTTGGTTTGGTTTGGTTTGGTTTGGTTTGGTTTGGTTTGGTTTTGGTTTGGTTGGTTTGCATTATTTTTTGTTGGTTCTGAGATATAGTCTCAAACTGAAGAAGAAAATATATACGAAGTTGGTAAGTGAAAAGATGAAGATAGAAGTACAACAACCCTACATTTGCATGTCTCCAAGCAGCTCAGAGATACAGAATCCTTCTGGCCTTTTCCATCCCCATTTCTTTGCCTCTACAGCTAAGATAAGAATGTTGCCACAGTTCTGCCTGTGAAAACCTCATGCAGTGAAGTGTGCTGCAGTATCTAATGAACTTACAGTGTCTCTCTCTCTCTACAGGATTCCCACTTGCAAGCAATGGCAGATATCTCCAGGTGCTTAGAGGAAAAGGTTCGTAAAGGGGCATTCTAAGATTAATATGTCAAAGATCTGTCTAAACTCCCATGTGTATTGTAGCAGTATTCACAAGAGTCAAGCTACATAATCAGCCTAAATGCTTGGAAGGGGATGAATGGAAGCAAAACCAAGGCCCATGTAGAGTGCAATGTCCTTCAGAAAACCCTGTCGACCAGTACAACATACATAAGCATCTAGCACAGTGACAAACAACACAGTGTCTCACATGTGAGTGATGGAGAGTTCATAGAATTAGAGAGTAGAATGGCTAGGGTGGGTACTGGGGTGAGGAAAGGCAACATATTGGTCAACAGATATGGAATTACAGTTACATTAGAGAAATGTGTGCGGCTACCACACAGAGTAGTACCTGCCATTCTGGATGTTGTATTTTTATTCTTGAGATTGTCAAGATTGCTGTTACCTATTCTCTCAGAATGAGCACCACTTGATCTGGTCCATTTGTTCATTAGCTAGATTTAACCATTCCACAATGTATACATGCTTCAGAGCCTTAGATATATCCAAACACAATTTTTCAACAAAAAGAAAATTTAAAAATGACATAGTACTACCAGAGGATCCAGCAATACCTCTCCTGGGCATTTATCCAGAAGATGCCCCAACTGGTAAGAAGGACACATGCTCCACTATGTTCATAGCAGCCTTATTTATAATAGCCAGAAGCTGGAAAGAACCCAGATGCCCCTCAACAGAGGAATGGATACAGAAAATGTGGTACATCTACACAATGGAGTACTACTCAGCTATTAAAAAGAATGAATTTATGAAATTCCTAGCCAAATGGATGGACCTGGAGGGCATCATCCTGAGTGAGGTAACACATTCACAAAGGAACTCACACAATATGTACTCACTGATAAGTGGATATTAGCCACAAACCTAGGATTCCCAAGATATAAGGTACAATTTGCTAAACACATGAAACTCAAGAAGAATGAAGACTGAAGTGTGGACACTATGCCCCTCCTTAGAATTGGGAACAAAACACCCATGGAAGGAGTTACAGAGACAAAGTTTGGAGCTGAGATGAAAGGATGGACCATGTAGAGACTGCCATATCCAGGGATCCACCCCATAATCAGCATCCAAACGCTGACACCATTGCATACCCTAGCAAGATTTTATTGAAAGGACCCAGATGTAGCTATCTCTTCTGAGACTATGCCGGGGCCTAGCAAACACAGAAGTGGATGCTCACAGTCAGCTAATGGATGGATCAAAGGGCTCCCAATGGAGGAGCTAGAGAAAGAACCCAAGGAGCTAAAGGGATCTGCAACCCTATAGGTGGAACAACATTATGAACTAACCAGTACCCCGGAGCTCTTGTCTCTAGCTGCATATGTATCAAAAGATGGCCTAATCGGCCATCACTGGAAAGAGAGGCCCATTGGACATGTAAACTTTGTATGCCCCAGTACAGGGGAAAGCCAGGGCCAAAAAGGGGGAGTGGGTGTGTAGGGGAGTGGGGGTGGGTGGGTATGGGGGACTTTTGGTATAGCATTGGAAATGTAAATGAGCTAAATACCTAATAAAAAATGGAAAAAAAAATGATATGGGCAGTTCATTCACTTGGGGCAGAGACATAAATTGAATTCATGTGTAGACTGGTAACTATATCCTGAAGAAATCCACCACATCCATCAAAGACCCAGAGGAAACTATTCTACCAGCTCTTGAATGTCCACTGCTGCCCACTGAATTTCCTCCCGACTGACCAATTTCAGATTTCTAAGAAGTCTCATCAGATAGAAACTCTAAAGCCCCTGGTCCTGGCCATATGCAGTGACCACTCTGATGCCTTAACCCTTCTCTGAATCTCACAGTGAAATAATTCTGTATCTAGTATCAGCCAACTGCTTCCACAATTGAGGATAGCACTCGCAAGACCAGGCTTAGAGAATTCTCCCCTAAAACTCTATATCTGCCCTCCCTTACTCCTCTAGATGGTAAGCTCATGAGGTAGAAGTGGCTGGATCATTATAGTGAACCCATGACAGAACAGACACCAGCAAGGGTATTCAGTAAGAGTCAGTGTACACAAGCCGACAATAGATTCAACATTTCCCTTGGGAGCCCTGTCCTCTGGAAGAGATGAAGAGAACAAGGCCCCAGCAGGTCTGGCCCTATCTGAAAGAATTTCTCCTGGCATTAGTCACAGTTAAGCTGGTAGGAAGAATTCAGATCCTAATTCAAGATAAAGCTCCAGGTATGAAATCAGAATGGAGAGACTGGGGTGCCCAGAGGGATGTGGGACTTTAGAGCCAGAGTGGCCAGAGGCTGAAGCCTCTTAGGTATCAGATGAAACCCTGGTGAAATCTTCAAAATCCACTGAGCCCTCCTTGGGCCTTAAAACACATAGAGTAACTACTGATAGGCAACAGGGTAGCATGTCTCGTGCATAGAAAGGCCCACAGTGGGTAATACAGTGCTTTTTCACTAGTGGAGAGAGAGAGAGCTGTCTCCCAAAGAATGTTCATATTCAGGGACACAGATGCACCTGCCTGGCACCTACAGAGTGAAACAACACTGTGGCCTGGGAAAATGTGTCCTCAGGCCACCTCGAAGGCTGAGGTTGCTCAGGTTCCCCATTCATGGGTAAGAGCCTAGAATCCTTCAGTTCTCCTTTCGAGCCACCATCTGTTCTTGACACAAGAACACATTTCTAGGTCTTTTCAGGATCCCCTAAACACAGACTCAAGAACAGACCAGGCTGTCAGTGGGGAGATGAGAGCCAAACAAGGAAACAGTCCACATATGCTGTGTCTTATGAGTGGTGACTGGGTCTCCATGTACACTGCTGCTAGAAATACTGAACCCACCCTTTGCCATCAGGAAGACATCACCCAGATACAAAAAAAAGAAAAAAAGGAATAGAGGGAATGAAGAGACGGGGGAAGGGAGAGACGGAGGGAGGAGGAAGGGAAAGAGAGAGAAATCATTTAAAAAATCACAGGTGAAAAGGCCTCTGATCTTAGAAGGGTCCAGAGAGATATAGCCTTTCAAAAGTCTCCAGTGAGGAACAGAAGGACACAGAGCCCACAGATAGCCAGGCCAGAGCAAAGGGACCACAGGAGGAGACGGGCCTTCTTAGAACTACCCATCCTATTTAGGATAGAGTGCAACTGTGAGAGAAATCATTAGTTTAAATGTAAGCTGGTTGGCAGTTTCAGAAAGAGAGAGGCAGAAACAAAGACAGGGACAAAGAGAGATACTCCAAGACAAACAGACACAGAGAAAAGCTCAGAATTCAACACTGAAATCAGATCTCAACCTTGATTTCAATGCCAACTCTGCTACTTTCTGTCTTTGCCACACTAGGGGAAATCCTTGACCCCTGGCTGCCTGCAAACTTGGTAAAAGATGGAGTTATCATAGCTATTTCCCAAATAAAGTACCAAATTCCTGGGAAATTATTCAGGCTGGTTTAGGAAACAAAGTAGTTAATAATAAAAATAAGAACAATCAAAATAAACATAAAAGTGGTAAAGTCCACTGCTTGTTATTATTTGGGGTTTAAATATTTTAAAAAGGAAGCTGGGCAGATGCATGTGGGGTCTGGATTCTGGGAGCTGATGTGAAATCTAAAGAAACAACATGCATGGTATTTAAGGAGCCAGCTGGCCTGTGTTCCAGGGTGGGACTCAGCCCTGCTGTTTTCCTGACCGTGTGTAAGTGACATAAATTCTCAGTCTGTTTGTAAATGAGATTATGGCTGGCTGTATTGTGCTTGGATGCTAAAAACACCGTCATAAATTCCTTGTAGTCATTATACAAGTGCTAGTTACATTTCATTACTTCTGTGTATGTGTGTGTGTATCTATATGTATCTGTGTGTATGTTTATGTATGTGTGTTTGTGTCTGTGTGTACATGTGTGTCTGTGTATTTGTGTCTGTGTGTTTGTGTCTGTGTTTTTGTGTCTGTGTGTTTGTGCCTGTGTGTTTGTGTCTGTTTGTACATGTGTGTCTGGGCGTTTGTGTCTGTGTCTGTGTGTCTGTGTCTGTGTGTTTGTGTCTGTGTGTCTATGTACATCTGTGTGTTTATGTTTCTGTGTGTTTGTGTATGTGTGTCTATGAATGTCTGTGTGTATATGTGTGTGTATGTTTGTGTGTCTATGTCTGTGTGTGTCTATGCACATTTAGGAAGGACAAAGGGAGATTTCAAGTGGTCTATCACTTTCTGC
The DNA here is from genome assembly GCF_000001635.26 of Mus musculus. NCBI lineage: Eukaryota > Metazoa > Chordata > Mammalia > Rodentia > Muridae > Mus > Mus musculus. The sequence continues at coordinate 38,999,382 of NC_000071.6, read as the reverse complement.
TTCCTCTAAAACTAGGACCTCTTCTTGAACCTGGAGCTTTCCATTTATTGACTACACTACCTGGCTGGAGAACCCCAATGATCCCCCTAACTCTCCCTTTTCCCAATACATGGGTAATAGACACAATAACACTTTTTCCATGGGCTGAGGATCTGAACTGTAGTTCCTATGTGGTTCCTTGTATGAACCACCTCCCCAGACCCTTGTTACATACATTCATAATCTATTTCAACTCTAATTTGAACACTAATGGACTTTGCAGACATAAATGCACTGTTCACATACTTGTAGGTCGCGACTCCTTTGGGGGTCAAATGATTCTTTCACAGAGGTTGCTTAAGACCATTGTGATACTTACATTATGATTTATAACAGTAGCAAAAGTACAGTTATGAAGTAACAGTTACAATCATTTTATGGTTGGAGGTCACCATGATATGAAAAACTGTATGAAAGGGTCACAACATTAAGGAGGTTGAGAACCACTGCTCTTAAGAGGGTCTATGTCTATAAATATTGAAGTTCCTAATATCATATGCTTTATTTCTCTAATGAAGTATTCGATGTTTTTCTTAGGAGATATCTTTCTGAGCATAAACACGTTGGAATTTATAAAATATTAAGATATCACTTAAGGATAGTCTAATCTTGGTTTAATAGGTTTTATTACATGCATCTAATGACCAACTACCAATCTCGGGTACTGGATATTAGTGATGCAGTTCTTGGCTACATCACCCAATGGCTCATATCTGAATGTCTACCCACTTATAGAAGAAATCACTTGACCTGCAAATACCAGAGAATCTGTCTGAACCTGGTACCTTTCAACCATGAAACACCTCAGCTTTAATCTGAGCATGATTTTAATTAAGGGGAAAAGGTTATTTCTTTAACGAGTTCCAGGCTGGCATCCAATCTCCCCCTTTGTAGGAGAATGGGTTGAGTGTGACAAGTGCCACTTCTCATCCCCTCAGCACACTGCAGCTTCATCCCATTCCCGACCATGCTGCCATTCCAAGCCCAAAAGGACTCTTTTAAACAGAGAAGAGACAATTATAATCCTTGGCCCATTTCTTGAACCTTATCACACTCTTAGTACATGGTTTGGGAGTGAAATAACCCAGTTTTATAAATCTGACAAGAGAGTCAGTTGCTCTCTTTTTAGGATGGGTGATACTTTGTTCAAATAAATCTGATTCATGAAGAGTTTGGATGCTCCTTTTGAGAGTCTTTTCTGAAGCCTTGTACTTTTATATTTTATTTATTTATGTATTTCTATGCTTAGGTAAGTGTCTCATATTCACAGGGATCTGAATGGCATATAAAGAACATGGGATATAATCAAAGAAAAGAAGAAGACAGATACAGGACTGAGCTAAGGTCTAGACCTTTACCTGAATAAAACCTCAGATGTGAAGAAGGAAATTAAATTTTTCTATTCTTTATAAGATCAGCCTCTGCCTTACTCAGTGCAGAACTGGTGGCATGTGGCGAGACTCTGGTTGCTTCTACTTCCCTCTTAGTGGGTAACCTTGGGCAGGTCTCTTGACCCATCTGAATCAAAGAAACTGTCTATTGGAATATGAAGTGAGCCTTGCAAATCTCAGCTCCCATCATCCCCAAACACCAGTTTTCCACTCTGCACCTGGCATTTAGGCTCCAGCCCCATCCATGGTGATGTTGTGTACACAAGCAAATGTACTTTGGCAAGTCCAAGTGTCTTTTCAGCTGAAATGATGGTGGTGAAATTAACTCAGCAGTTTGCACAGAAGACTCATTCAACTGCAAAGCAAACATGGACAAAAATGGAAAAATTACTTCCTAACTCACTTCAGAGGTATTTTAAACATTGAGGAGACCCAGAAGAAAGGTGCTACAGGGTGGCTTCTTGGTCTAACTGAGGCAGAAGCAGCCATGGATCCAGGGATTCATGAAGAAGAAAAGGCATTTTTCTATGGTGTGTGAACTTCAGACTTGTGTTTTCCAAGACTCAGGGTAGGGGTTTTAACTGCCTCTAATGATCATTCTTTTCCATTTGACATTTATCTTATTCTTTGTTTATACTTCAAGTTTACTCTGGATTTTCTCCCTTTGTGGGGCCATGTTTCAACAGAATACAGAAATAGTCTATTCAGTGTTAAGTCAGGGAAGAGTACATTAACTATCCAAGAGGAAAATAGAGAGAAAAAATGGGAGACCAAGGGCTGTGCACAAGCTTGGTTCTTGCAGGATGACTGGGAAGGGACAGATTCTCAGAATTCACCCTAGAGTCAACATAGAAAAATTTCACTAGTCATCTCTGAGAGATGTGATATTCAGACCTGAGGTGAGGCATGGTGAGAATGGAGACTTTAGTGATTTCTGGGATGCATTCCTCTCTGACAACCAGATAATAAACATCAAGAGACCCAACGACAACGCTCAACCTAAACAGACAACTACCAAGCATCCATTGGGGTGAGCTCCTTTGTGAACTGTCTTATTTCTTGGGGATGCTCTATTGGCCTTTCTGAGATTTGGCATGCTGATATTTTATTTAATTAAATGTTTATTGTACAAAATGAAGGGTTTGTTGTGAAATTTCCATACATGCACATGATGGTCTTGGTTCAGATTCACTCTCTTGAGCATTCTTTCTGGTCTCCTCACCCCCAACCCCCTCTTTATCTTCCCCAACCATATCTTTAATAGTTCCTCTTTACTTCCATGCTCTTTTCTTTCCCCTAGATTCTACACATCAGGGAAAATGTTATACATGTACGACACTTGTCTGTGTGAGCCTTACTTCACTTAGCATGGTGATCTTCAGTTCCATCAATTTTATTGCAAGTGACATAATTCCACTCCCTTCTATGGCTAAATAACACTAGATTGTGTATATGTGCCATGGTATCTTTACCTATTGGCTTATGAGCAGCAAAGCTGATTCTGTAACTACACTATTATTAAAGATGCAGAAAAAAGCTTGAGTATGGAGTCTCCTCAATAGTTAGCTGGTATTTTTCCTTTCTTGAAATAACAATTACTCCAAGTGTCTTTCAGGTTCTGAAACCCAGTCTTTGCAACTACAACCAGAGTGAGGCAGGCTAAAAGGCACCAGCTGACTCCTGGGTTCTTGCAAGTGTCTGACCTTGTGTTTTTATGAACTTTGGGCATCAACTCTGAGAGCTTCGATCCTGCCTGCCTGCCTGCCTGCCTGCCTGGTCTTCATGGCTGTCCTGGGACCTGTCACCTTGGCTTTCTGAAGCTGCTCAAACCAATCTCCACATGCTGTATGGCTTATAACAGAAAAAAATTCCTTCCAAGATGAATGTCACCAGACCTGAGTCCCTGCAAATACACTAGGAGAAAATCTCATTTCTCCTAGCTTCTGTTGCCCTTAGGGGTTTGGGGCTCTGTTACCCTTTTCCTCTAGTTTCATGTGACCTTCTCTTTATCTCTGCGTCTCTTCTCACACTCCAATAAGAACACTTGTTATTGATGTCAGGGCTCATCTGGACACTCCAAATGACCTCATCTTAAGAACCTCCAGTATAGTCATAAAAACTCGTTTTCTCACAGTCACATCTGCAGGTTCTGGAATTGGAACTGTTGCCGTGTTGGAGAGGGGTCACTGTAAAATGCAATGCAATCTTCTTCCTTTAAGACTCCTTTTGTGTGTCTTCTATTCTTTCACAGGGGAATATCATCATCCCCCCATGTTGAGTGAGAGCAGAAACAGGGAATCCAGTTGAGATGAGACTATTCACATATTAAAATTTTATGCTTGTATGTGTGCACAATGGTATTCTGATCATATCCACCCCTCATTTTCCTCCCCATTCTCCAAAGATTGCATCACACATCTCCCTCCCAACTTTATGTCTTCATGAAAAGAACAATTCCAATCATCCCATGCCTGTGCATGCATGGGTATGTGGTCATCCACTGGAGTGGGATCAATCTACTACTAGTGATCCTCCAAAACACTATCCTTTCCTAAGCTGCTATCAAGGGCCAACAGCTCCTCAGCTAGGGGTAAAGTCTCAGAAGCCTTACCCCAAGCCTACTCTGGGATTTTAGGGCATGATCTTGGGTAGGTCTTGTTCAAGTGACCACACATAAGTTCAGCAATCCTATCATTTTTCCAAGTCAGCATTCAACATTTTCCACTATTTCCTGGTTCTTACAGTCTTTGCACCTCCTCTTGCAAGATGTTCCCTGAGCCTTGGTGCAGGCAAGGGTGATTGATCAAGGTGAAAACATTTGTATTTTAGCAGATGAAGATACCCTAGACACAGTTACTTTTTGTAGTTATAACATTCATTTTATGGAAAGTTAAAAAAAAAAAAGTAACAAAACTATAATTGGGTAATTAATTGAAAGGCTATAACCTCAGTAAAGGTAGGAACAGGAGTTTGTCAAGAGGGTTGGATCTCTTACCGTGGCTCAGGATGAGATATTGAACTCATAGATGGAGAAGAAGGGTTATCATCTACTATGGTTAAACTGTGAGATTCTGTGCCATTACTTGTGTGGATCTTTGGTTCCCCAGCTAGTAGTATTATCCTAGGAAGTCCTGGAAAATCTTGGGAGGAAGAACTAAGCTGAGTTGCAGAAAGTATATCACTATGGGAGTGCCTTAGAATGATATACCTGGTCCTGATCTTCTTCCTTACTTCCTGTTCCCTGTCCTCTAAGAAGTGAAAATTTTCTTCTGTCACATGTTCCTACTACCAAGACATGTCTCCTAACGCTATATATCTAAACATCCATGGACTGAACTCTATGAGCCTATGAGCTAAAATAGTTCTTCCTTCTTAGTGTTGTTCTGTGTGTTTTGGCAACAATTATGAGAAAGCTCACATTCTCCAGTGATGTTTTGAAAGTAAAGGCTGGGATTTCCATGCATCTATTTGCTTAGGGGTGCTGGACTGAAAATAAGGAGGACCAGGTTGGAATCATTTTTTCTCAAACTCTCCTTTTTGCACCTGAAAAATATAGGGACTAATCCTGTCCTACCATTCCTAATGTTTAGCATGTTTACTAGTGAGTGCAACTTGACTCATTTGTCCTGCTGAAAATAATCTGTAGACAAAGGGGAGAGGGATAGGAGCCCTGTACATATGTTTATGTAAAGGGCCTGAGCTTCTTTAGAAGGTGTCAATCAAGACACTTCAATCTCACTTCTGCTTCATTTCACAAGCACCTTTTCGGGACTCTCTGGGAAACAAGAATGGGGAACCTGGTTTGGTATGCTTAAGACCAGACCAGGAACCAATGGCACCATGCACGGCTACCTGGTTCCTTTTCTCACTTGTTCTCCAGTACAGTGTATATCTGCACATGGTTAGATGCAATTACGGTGTCCTGGAGAATGAGCAACTTTACATCCTAATTACAGGTTAATAGAACTGACCCAGGGAGATCACCTAATTAATCTTGGAAGGAGATGTGCATATTGGAGGAAGCTTCACAAAACCAGGCATAATTTTTCAAAGAAAACTAGACTGAAAGTAGGTTAGATTTGAGTACAGGATGCATTTCTGAATGAAGACATATCACCAATGTTTTAATTCATCAAAAATTAGAGTTTAGCAAATTCATACTCTACTCATGTCCATTGGTACTGGCATCAAAAGGGTCTTTCTCCCCGACATCTACCCATTTTTTAATTTACAATCTATTCACTGACTCTTCATATCAGTAATGAAGACATTCAGATTACAACTATGCCTTAGACTGGCATTTTCAAGTCAGAATTTCCCATCCCAACCTAGACTACAACACCCATTTCTAAGTGATTCCTCTCACTCAACACATTTGTTGCTTCTGACCTGTTGCAGGGAAATGACCTTCCAACATTTATATCTGATTATAATATTCTCTTGACTCACTGTGGAGTATCATCATTGCATAGGAAGTAAGCCAAAAAGTCAACACGGGTTGAAGAGTCTTCTTCATCTGCTCCTTAGTTAGTAGATCACAGCACCTCCTATCTTTGTTCTGCTGCCTTCAGTGAATGGAAGGAACTAATAAATCTCTCTATTTTTATTGTGGTTTTTTTTTTATATAAGCTTTTTATTGATATAAGCTGCCTAAGATGGGTACTGCAAAAGAAAACCAGGCTTATTTTTAAATCATCATTTTGAGACTTGAATGCTGAAGCTTAGTCAGTGGATTAGTTGTTTTTCTTTCTTCCTTTCTTTCTTTCTTTCTTTCTTTCTTTCTTTCACCAATCTCATTTTATTTTTTATTTCTTTTTTATTAGACATTTTCTTCATTTACATTTCAAATGCTATCCCCTTTCCTAGTTTCCTCTCCAAAAGTCCCCTATACCCTCCCCCTGCCCGGCTTTCCAACCCACACATTCCCACTTCCTGGCCCTGGCATTCCCCTATACTGAGGTATATAATCTTTGCAAGACCAAGGGCCTCTCCTCCCATTGATGGCTGACTAGGCCATCCTCTGCTACATATGCAACTAGAGACACAAGTCTGGTGGGGCACTGGTTAGTTTATATTGTTGTTCTTCCTATAGGGCTGCAGACCCCTTTAGCTCCTTGGATACTTTCTCTAGCTCCTTCATTGGGGGCCCTGTGTTTCATCCAATAGATGACTGTGACCATCCACTTCTATATTTGCCAGGCACTGGCATAGCCTCGTAAGAGATAGCTATATCAAGGTCCTGTCAGCAAAATCTTGCTGGCAAAGAACCCAGATGTCCCTCAAGAGAGGAATGGATACAGAAAATGTGGTACATTTACACAATGGAGTACTACTCAGCTATTAAAAACAATGAATTTATGAAATTCTTAGGCAAATGGGTGGGTCTGAAGGATAGCATCCTGAGTGAGGTAACCCAATCCCAAAAGAACACACATCATATGTACTCACTGATAAGTGGATATTAGTCCAGAAACTTACAATACCCAAGACACAATTTACAAACACATGAAACTCAAGAAGAAGGAAGAACAAAGTGTGGATATGTGGATATCTTCTTAGAATGGGGAACAAAATACCCATAGAGGGAGTTACAGAGACAAAGTTTAGAGCTGAGACGGAAGGAAGGACCATTCAGAGACTGCCCCACTCAGGGATCCATCCCATAAACAACCACCAAGCCCAGACACTATTGCATATGCCAGCAATATTTTGCTGACAGGACCCTGTTTCTCCTTCTTATAACAGACCTAACAAAGAAACTTAAGATACAAAGGGTTGGTTTGGTTTAAGAGGAAAGTCCATTATAGCAAGAAAGGCAATAGGAGTATGGGGAGGCTGGTCAGTCTGCTATCCCAGTGAGGAAGCAGAGACTCATGAACAAGGATGCCCATTATAATTTCTCCATGTTTAGTAGCCCAGAATCTTAGCAATGAGGTGATACTACCCATATTCAAGGATAAACCTTTTTTTTTCTTTTTGTATTGGATATTTTCATTTACATTTCAAACGTTTTTCCCCTTTCCAGGTCTCCCCTTCAGAAATCCCCTATCCCATACCCCCTCCCTTGACTCTATGAGGATGCTCCCACACACATCCACCCACTCACTTCTTCCCACCCTGGCATTCTCCTACACTGGGTCATCAAATACCCTCAGGCCCAAGGGTCTCTCTTCCCACTGAGATCCAAGAAGGCCATCCATCCTCTGCCACACATGTGGTCAGAGCCATGGGTCCCTCCATGTGTATTTTTTGGTTGGTGGTCCAGACCCCAGAAGCTCCGAGGGGTCTGGCCAGTTGATACTGTTGCTCCCTCCATGGGGCTGTAAACCCCTCAGCTCCTTCAGTTCCTTCTCCAACTCCTCCATTGGGGACCCCTGAGCCCAGTCCAGTGGTTGTCTGCAAGCATCTGCCTCTGTATTTGTCAGGCTCTGGGGACAGCCATATCAGGCTTCCATCAGCAAGCACTTCCCAGCATCAATAATAGCATCCAGGTTTGGTGGCTGTATATGGGATGGATCCCTAAATGGCAAAATCTCTGGATGACCTTCCCTTCAGTCTCTGTGCCACACTTTGTCTCCTTATTTCCTCCTGTGAGTAATTTGTTCACTCTTCTAAAAAGCACTGAAATATCCACATTTTGGTCTGCCTTCTTCTTGGGGATCATATGATTTGTGAATTGAATCTTGGTTACAACAAACTTTTGGGCTAATATACACTTGTCAGTGAGTACATGCTGTGTGTGTTCTTTTGTGACTGAGTTACCTCACTCAGGATGGTATTTTCAAGGTACACCTATTTGCCTGTGAATTTCCAGAAGTCATTGTTTTTAATAGCTGTGTAAATATAACACATTTTCTGTATCTATTCCTCTGTTGGGGGACATCTGGGTTGTTTCCAGCTTCTGGCTATTATAAATATGGCTGCTATGAACATAGTGGAATATATGTCTTTATTACATGTTGGAGCATCTTCTGGGTATATGCCCAGGAGAGGTATCGCTGAGTCTTCAGGTGGTGCTATGTCCAATTTTCTGAGGAACAACCAAACTGATTTACAGAGTGGTTGTACCAACTTGCAATCCCACCAGCAATGCAGGAGTATTCCTCTTTCTCAGCATCCTCACCAGCATCTGCTGTCACCTGAGTTTTTGATCTTAGCCATTCTGACTGGTGTGAAGTGGAATCTCAGGGTTGTTTTGATTTGCATTTCCCTGATGACTAAGGATAACATTTCTTTAGGTGCTTCTCAGGCATTCATGTTTCCTCAGTTGTGAATTCTGTTTAGTTCTCTTCCCAATTTTTTAATAGGGTTCTTTGGATCTCTGGAGTCCAATTTCTTGAGTTGTTTGTATGTATTGGATTTTAGCCCTCTATCAGATGTGAGATTGGTAAAGAACTTTTCCCAATTTATTAGTTGCCATTTTGTCCTATTGACATAGTCATTTGCCTTACAGAACCTATGCAAATTTATGGGGTCCCATTTGACTATTCTTGATCTTAGAGCATAAGCCACTGGTATTCTATACAGGGACTTTTCCCCTGTGCCCATGTGTTCAAGATTTTCCCCACTTTCTCTTCTATTAGATTGAGTGTATCTGGTTTTATGTGGAGGTTCTTGATCCACTTGGACTTGAGCTTTGTACAAGGAGAAAAGAATGGATCAATTTGCTTTTTTTCTACATGTTGACCACCAATTGAACCAGTACCATTTGTTGAAAATGCTGTCTTTTTTCCCACTGGATGTTTTTAGCTCCTTTGTCAAAGATCAAATGACCATAGGTGTGTGGGTTCATTTATGGATCTTCAATTCTATTCAATTGATCTACCTCCCTGTCACTGTACTAATACCATGTAGTTTTTATCACTATTGCTCTGTAGAACAGCTTGAAGTCAGTGATGGTGATTCCCTCAGAAGTTCTTTTATTGTTGAGAACGGTTTTCTCTACCCTGGGTTTTTTGTAATTCCAGATGAATTTGAGAATTTCTCTTTCTAACTCCAAGAAGAATTGAGTTGGAATTGTGATGGGGATTGTATTGAATCTGTAGATTGCTTTCGGCAAGATGGTCATTTTTACTATATTAATCCTGCCAATCCATGAGCATGGGAGATCTTTCTATCTTCTGAGGTCTTCTTTGATTTCTTTCTTCAGAGACTTAAAGTGCTTTTATTTCTTTTTTATTTTTAAAATATTTTCTTTATTTACATTTCAAGTGCTATCTCCTTTCCTGGTTTCCCCTTTGAAAACGCCCATCCCCTCCTGCTCCCCCTGCTGACCAACCCACCCAATCTTACTTCCTAGCCCTGGCATTCCCCTACACTGGGGCATAGAACATTTTGTTATACAGATTTTTCACTTGTTTGGTTAGAATCACAGCAAGATATTTTATATTGTTTTTTTTTTTTGTTTTTGTTTTTTTACTATGGTGAAGGGTGTCATTTCCTTAATTTCTTTCTTAGCCATTTATCCTTTGAGTATAGGAAGGCTACTGATTTGTTTGAGTTAATTTTATATCCAGCCACTTTGCTGAAGTTGTTTATTAGCTATTAGCTGTAGGAGTTTCCTGGTGGAGTTTTGAGGGTCACTTAAGTATACAATCATATCATCTGCAAATCACGATATTTTGACTTCTTCCTTCCCAATTTGTATCCCTTTAACCTCCTTTTATTGTCTAATTGCTCTACCTAGAACTTCAGGTATCATGTTGACTAGATAGGGAAAGGGCAGCCTTGTCTAGTCCCTGATTTTAGTGGGATGGCTTCAAGTTTCTCTCCATTTAGTTTGATGTTGGCTACTGGTGTGCTCTATATTGCTTTTACTATGATTAAGTTTGGGCCTTGAATTTCTGATCTTTCCAAGACTTTTAACATGAAAGGATGTTGAATTTTGTCAAATGCTTTTTCAGCATCTAATGAAATGATCATGTGGTTTTTTTCTTTGAGTTTATGTAGTGGATTACATTGATAGATTTCCATATATTGAACCATCCCTCTATCCCTGGGATGAAGCCTATTTAGTCATGTTGAATGATTGTTTTGATGTGTTCTTGGATTCATTTTGCTAGAATTTTATTGAGTATTTTTGCATCAATATTCATAAGGGAAGTTGATTTGAATTTCTCTTTGTTGCATCTTTGTGAGGTTTTTGGTATCAACATAATTGTGGCTTCATGGAACAAATTGGGTAGTGTTCCTTCTGTTTCTATTTTGTGAAATAGTTTGAAGAGTATTAGTATTAGGTCTTCTTTGAAGGTCTGATAGAATTCTGCACTAAACCCATCTGGTCCTGGGCTATTTTTGGTTGGGAGACTTTTAATGACTGTTTTTATTTCTTTAGGGATTATGGAACTGTTTAGATGGTTTATCGGATCCTGTTTAACTTTGGTATTTAGAATCCGTCTAGAAAATTGTCCATTTCATTCAGATTTTCCAGTTTTGTTCAGTATAGGCTTTTGTAGTAGGCTTTGATGATTTTTTTAAATTTCCTCAGTTTCTGTTGTTATATCTTCCTTTTCATTTCTGATTTTGTTAATTTGGTTACAGTCTCTGTGCCCTCTGGTTTATCTGGCTAAAGGTTTATCTATCTTGTTGATTATTTTCTCAAAGAACCAGCTTCTGGTTTGGTTGATTCTTTGTATAGTTTTTTTTGTTTCTACTTTGTTGGTTTCAGCCCTGAGTTTGATTATTTCCTGCCATCTACTCCTCTTGGTGTATTTGATGCTTTTTGCTCTAGAGCTTTCAGGTTTGCTGTTAAGCTGCTAGTGTTTGCTCTCTCCAGTTTCTTTTTGACACTCAGAGCTGAGTTTTCTTCTTAGCGATGCTTTCATTATATCCCATAAGTATAGGTATGCTGTGCCTTCATTTTCATTGAATTCTAAAAAGCCTAATTCCTTCTTTATTTCTTCCTTGACTAAGTAATCATTGAGTATGGTGTTGTTCAGCTTCCTTGTCTATGTAGGCTTTCTGTTGGTTTTGTTGCTATTGAAGACCAGTCTTAGTCTGTACTGATCTGATAGGATGTATGGGATTATTTCAATCTTCCTATATCTGTTCAGGTCTATTTGGTAACCATTTATATGGCCAATTTTGGAGAAGGTACCATGAGGTGCTGTGAAGAAGGTATATTCTTTTAATTTATGATAAATTGTTTTTTAGATATCTGTTAAATCCATTTGGTCCATAACTTCTGTTAGTTTCACTGTGTCTCTGTTTAGTTTGTGTTTCCATGATCTGACCATTGATGAGAATGGGTGTTGAAGTCTCCCACTATTATTGTGTGAGGTGCAATGTGGGCTATGAGCTTTTGTAAAGTTTCTCTTATGAATGTGGGTGCCCTTGCATTTGGAGCATAGATGTTCAGAATTGAGAGTTCTTCTTTTGATGAGTATGAAGTGTCCTTATCCTTTTTGATAAATTTTGGTTGAAAGTCGATTTTATTCAGTATTGGAGTGGCTTCTCTAAATTGTTTCTTGGGACCATTTGCTTGGAAAAATAGTTTTCCAGGCCTCTACTCTGAGGTTGAGATAGTGTCTGTCTTTAACTTTGAGATGCATTTCCTGTAAGCACCAAAATGCTGGGTCCTGTTTACATATCCAGACTGCTAACCTATGTCTTTTTATTGAAAAAATGATTCCATTGATGTTAAAAGTTATTAAGGAATAGTGATTCTTGCTTCCTATTATTTTTGAGGTTATGTTTATGTTTGTGTGGCTATTTTCATTGGGGTTTATTGAAAGAAGATTACATTCTTGCTTTTTCTAGGGTGTAGTTTCCCTCCTTGTGTTGCCATTTTCCATACATTATCCTTTATAGGGCTGGATTTGTGGAAAGATATTGTATGAATTTGGTTTTGTCATGGAATACCTTGGGGTCTCCATTTATAGTAATTAAGAGTTTTGTTGGGTATAGTAATCTGGGCTGGCATTTGTATTATCTTAGGGTATGTATGACATCTGTCCAGGATCTTGTGGCTTTCATGGTCTCTGGTGAGAAGTCTGGTGTAAATCTAAAAGGTCTGCCTTTATATGTTACTTGACCTTTTACCCTTACTGCTTTTAATATTTTTCTTTGCTTTGTGCATTTGGTGTTTTGACTATTATGTGTTAGGAGATATTTCTTTTCTGGTCCAATCTATTTGGAGTTCCATAGGCTTCTTGTATGTTTATGGCCATCTCTTTCTTCAAGTTAGGGAATTTTTCTTCTACAATTTTGTTGGAGATATTTATTGGGCCATTAAGTTGGGAATCTTCACTCTCTTCTGAACCTATTATCCTTAGGTTTGGTCTTCTCATTGTGTCCTGGATTTCCTGGGTAATTTGGGTTAGAAACTTTTTGCACTTTGCATTTTGCATTTTCTTTGACTGTTGTTTCAATGTTTTCTATGGAATCTTCTGCACCCGAGATTCTCTCTTCTATCTCTTGTATTCTGTTGGTGATGCCTGCATCTATGACTCCTGATCAATTTCCTAGGTTTTCTATCTCCAGGATTGTGTCCCTTTGTGGTTTCTTCGATGTTTTTATTTCCATTTTTAAATCCTGGATGGTTTCGTTCAATTCCTTCACCTGTTTGGCTGTGTTTTCCTGTAATTCTTTAAGGGATTTTTGTATTTCCTCTTTAAGGGCATCTACCTGTTTACCTGTGTTCTCCTGTATTTCTTTAAGGGAGTTATTTATTTTCTTCTTAAAGTACTCTATCTTAATCATGAGATATGATTTTAAATCAATCAGAGTCTTGCTTTTCTAGTGTGTTGGAGTATCCAGGACTTACTATGGTGGAAGAAATAGTTTCTGATGATGCCAAGTAGCCTTGGTTTTTGTTGCTTATGTTCTTGCCCTTGCCTTTTGCCATCTGGTTATCTCTGGTGTTTGCTGGTCTTGCTGTTTCTGACTGTGGCTTGTCCCTCCTGCAAGCCTGTGTGTAAGTACTACTGGGAGACCAATTCTCTCTGGGAGGAATTTGGGTATGTAGAGCTGTGGCACAGGGTCAGTTCCAGGATGCAGACAGAAACCAGAAAGATCTTATCCCCAGCTGTTCCTTGCTTCCTGTGGCCTGATGACTCTGGGCAGGTCCCTTTTAGGCCAGGAATTAGAGCAGAATTGATGGTCTTACCCATGTCAGCACTCCCAGGAGACCAGATCTCTCCTGGCAGTATTTGGACATGGGGAGCTGTGGAACAGAATCAGCTCTGGGCACAGAAGGAAAAACAATAAACCTTTTTTGAAACTATAAAAAGATATACCCAGAGCTATGTCACCCAGGTTATTCTAAATCTTGCCTAGTTAGCAACAAAAATAAAACCATCACACATGATGATAAAGGAAACAATTATAGGCAAGTGCATGTAGAAGAAGACAAGCATACTCTATAATAGCCTGCTTTGATCATAACCAACACAGTCCCCAAAAATCTAACCCTCTCCCACCAGATAAGAGTTTTATCCTTTCCAAAGATCAAGTCTCAGTAATCTAGTTACCTCCCATTTGACCCTACTTCTTTTTTTTTTCTTTTTAAATATTTTTTATTAGGTATTTTCCTCAGTTATAATTCCAATGCTATCCCAAAAGTCCCCCATACCCTCCCCCACCCACTCCCCTACCCACCCACTCCCACTTTTTGGCCCTGGCATTCCCCTGTACTGGGGCATATATAGTTTGCATGACCATTGGGCCTCTCTTTCCAGTGATGGCCGACTAGGCCATCTTTTGATACATATGCAGCTAGAGACAAGAGCTCCGAGGTACTGGTTAGTTCATAATGTTGTTCCACCTATAGGGTTGCAGTTCCCTTTAGCTCCTTGGGTACTTTCTCTAGCTCCTCCATTGGGGGCCCTGTAATCCATCCAATAGCTGACTGTGAGCATCCACTTCTGTGATTGCTAGGCCCCGGCATTGACCCTACTTCTTATTCATGATTATTTTTCCTCACATTGTGAATCAAATCCAAGGTCTCACACATGCTATACAACTGCTGTACAATTAAGTTACAGTCTCCACTCCAAACCTTACCTCTTCAAGGTCCCACTGCTTTTCAGTACATTGCACATGAAAGCAAGCTTCCAGAGCATCAATTTTCCCCCCAATTTTTATTAGGTATTTTCTTCATTTACATTTCAAATGCTATCTCGAAAGTCCCCCATATCCTCCTCCCCCACCCCGCTCCCCTACCTACTCACTCCAACTTCTTGGCCCTGGTGTTCCCCTGTACTGTGGCATATAAAGTTTGCAAGACCAAGGGGCCTCTCTTCCCAATGATGGCCGACTAGGCCATCTTCTGATACATATGCAGCTGGGGGCGGGGGGACTGGTTAGTTCATATTGTTGTTCCACCTATAGATTTGCAGACCCCTATGCCAGTGCCTGGCAAACAAAGAAATGGATGCTCACAGTCAGCTATTGGATGGAACACAGGGCCCCAATGAAGGAGCTAGAGAAAGTACCCAAGGAGCTAAAGGGATCTGCAACCCCATAGGTGTAACAACAATATGAACTAACCAGTACTCCCAGAGAGCTTGTGTCTTTAGATGCATATGTATCAGTAGATGGCCTAGTCAGCCATCATTGGGAAGAGAGGCACCTTGGTCTTGCAAACTTTATATGCCTCAGTACGAGGGAACACCAGGGCCAAGAATTGGGAGTAGGTGGGTAGGGTAGTGGGCAGGGGAGGGTCTGGGGAACTTTTGGGATAGCATTTGAAATGTAAATTAAGAAGATACCTAATTTTAAAAAGTAAATTTAAAAAAAAAAAGAACTCAAGAAGTTAGACATCAACAGCGCAAATAACTCAATTTAAAAATAGGGTACAATGGAATAGAATTGAAGACCCAGAAATGAACCCACACACCTATGGTCACTTGATCTTCGACAAGGGAGCTAAAACCATCCAGTGGAAGAAAGACAGCATTTTCAACAATTAGTGCTGGCACAACTGGTTGTTATCATGTAGAAGAATGCGAATCGGTCCATACTTATCTCCTTGTACTAAGGTCAAATCTAAATGGATCAAAGAACTTCACATAAAACCAGAGACACTGAAACTTATAGAGGAGAAAGTGGGGAAAAGCCTTGAAGATATGGGCACAGGGGAAAAATTCATGAACAGAACAGCAATGGCTTGTGCTGTAAGATCGAGAATTGACAAATGGGACCTAATGAAACTCCAAAGTTTCTGCAAGGCAAAAGACACCGTCAATAAGACAAAAAGACCACCAACAGATTGGGAAAGGATCTTCACCTATCCTAAATCAGATAGGGGACTAATATCCAACATATATAAAGAACTCAAGAAGGTGGACTTCAGAAAATCAAATAACCCCATTAAAAAATGGGGCTCAGAACTGACCAAAGAATTCTCACCTGAGGAATACCGAATGGCAGAGAAGCACCTGAAAAAATGTTCAACATCCTTAATCATCAGGGAAATGCAAATCAAAACAACCCTGAGATTCCACCTCACACCAGTCAGAATGTCTAAGATCAAAAATTCAGGTGACAGCAGATGCTGGCAAGGATGTGGAGAAAGAGGAACACTCCTCCATTGTTGGTGGGATTGCAGGCTTGTACAACCACTCTGGAAATCCGTCTGGCGGTTCCTCAGAAAATTGGACATAGTACTACCGGAGGATCCAGCAATACCTCTCCTGGGCATATATCCAGAAGATGCCCCAACTGGTAAGAAGGACACATGCTCCACTGTGTTCATAGCAGCCTTATTTATAATAGCCAGAAGCTGGAAAGAACCCAGATGCCCCTCAACAGAGGAATGGATACAGAAAATGTGGTACATCTACACAATGGAGTACTACTCAGCTATTAAAAAGAATGAATTTATGAAATTCCTAGCCAAATGGATGGACCTGGAGGGCATCATCCTGAGTGAGGTAACACATTCACAAAGGAACTCACACAATATGTACTCACTGATAAGTGGATATTAGCCCAAAACCTAGGATACCCAAGATATAAGATACAATTTCCTAAACATATGAAACTCAAGAAAAATGAAGACTGAAGTGTGGACACTATGCCCCTCCTTAGAAGTGGGAACAAAACACCCTTGGAAGGAGTTACAGAGACAAAGTTTGGAGCTGAGATGAAAGGATGGACCATCTAGAGACTGCCATATCCAGGGATCCACCCCATAATCAGCATCCAAACGCTGACACCATTGCATACACTAGCAAGATTTTATCGAAAGGACCCAGATGTAGCTGTCTCTTGTGAGACTATGCCGGGGCCTAGCAAACACAGAAGTGGATGCTCACAGTCAGCTAATGGATGGATCACAGGGCTCCCAATGGAGGAGCTAGAGAAAGTACCCAAGGAGCTAAAGGGATCTGCAACCCTATAGGTGGATCAACATTATGAACTAACCAGTACCCCGGAGCTCTTGACTCTAGCTGCATATGTATCAAAAGATGGCCTAGTCGGCCATCACTGGAAAGAGAGGCCCATTGGACACGCAAACTTTGTATGCCCCAGAACAGGGGAATGCCAGGGCCAAAAAGGGGGAGTGGGCGGGTAGGGGAGTGGGGGTGGGTGGGTATGGGGGACTTTTGGTATAGCATTGGAAATGTAAATGAGCTAAATACCTAATAAAAATGGAAAGAAAAAAAATAATAATAATAAAAAGTGAAAAAAATAAATAAATAAAATAAAAATAGGGTACACCATCTAGAGACTGCCATATCCGGGGATCCATCCCATAATCAGCCTCCAAACGCTGACACCATTGCATACACTAGCAAGATTTTTCTGAAAGGACCCTGATATAGCTGTCTCTTGTGAGACTATGTCGTGGCCTAGCAAACACAGAAGTGGTTGCTCACAGTCAGCTATTGGATGGAACACAGGGCCCCCAATGGAGGAGTTAGAGAAAGTACCCAAGGAGCTAAAGGGATCTGCAACCTTATAGGTGGAACAACAATATGAACTAATCAGTACCCCTGGAGCTCGTGTCTCTAGCTGCATATGTATCAGAAGATGGCCTAGTCGGCCATCAGTGGAAAGAGAGGCCCATTTGTCGTACAAACTTTATATGCCTCAGTACAGGGGAACACCAGGGCCAAGAAGTGGGAGTGGGTGGGTAGAAGAGTGGGGGGGGTAGGGTATGGGGGACTTTTGGGATAGCACTGGAAATGTAAATGAAGAAAATACCTAATTAAAAAAAATTTAAAAAATAGGGTACAGAGCTAAACAGAGAATTCTCAACAGAGTTATCTCTAATGGCTGAGAAACGCATAAAGATATGTTCAGTGTCTTTAGTCATCAGGAAAATGCAAAGCAAAAGGACTCTGGAATTCCTCCACCTTACACCCATCAGAATGGCAAAGATAAAAAAAATTCAAGGGACAGCACATGCTGGAGAGGAGGTGGAATAAGGGGAACACTCCTCCATTGCTGATGGG
Organism: Mus musculus; assembly: GCF_000001635.26. Lineage (NCBI taxonomy): Eukaryota > Metazoa > Chordata > Mammalia > Rodentia > Muridae > Mus > Mus musculus. Next base: position 38,981,552 of record NC_000071.6, on the reverse strand, counting down.
AGTAAAAAATTATACAACCACTCTGAAAATCAATTTGTCAGTTTCTCTGAAAAATTTCTACCTTAAGACTCAGCTATACCACTCCTGGGTATAGACCCAAAAGATGTTCCACCGTATCACAAGGACATTTACTTGCTCCACAATGTTCATAGCAGCTTTAGTTGTAATAGCCAGAACCTGGAAACAACCAATGGATAAAGAAAATGTGGCTCGTTTACACAATGGAATACTACTCAGCTATTAAAAACAAGGACGTCATGAAATCTGCAGGCAAATGGATGAAACTAGAAAACATCATCTAGAGAGACATAACCCAAACTCAAAAGGACATGCATGGTATGTACTCAGTTATAAGTAGATATTAGTCATAAAGTTCAGGATAACCATGCTACAGTCCACAGACCAAAACAGCTAAATAACAAGGAAGGTCCAAGAAAGGATGCTTGATTCTTACTCAGAAGAGGAAATAAAATAGTCATTAGAGGTGGAGAAAGGAGGGAACCAAATGGGAGAGGGAATGGGGAAGGGAACAAGATAAGCAGGGGGAGGGGTGAGGGAGTGAGGGAAGAGCTGGGAAGAGAGGACCAGGGAAAATGAATAGAAACTGGAGGCAGGGTGGGTAGCTCTAGGGCATGCCAGACACCTGCAATGGGGAGGCTCTGGGGAGTCTAGGAGGGAGGCTCTATCTGAGACTCCTAGCAGTGGGGGATATGGAACCTGACCTAAAAAAAGAAAAGAAAAGAAAAGAGAAGAGAAGAGAAGAGAAGAGAAGAGAAGAGAAGAGAAAAGAAAAAGAAAACCACACAACTGAAGTATGACAGGAGATTCTGTGCTGCTGCATCAGAGTCGCCTCCTGTAACCAAGCAGAAGTCCTAGTGAAGGGATAAAGACACCAACCCTCCCACAAAATCTTTGACCCAATATTTGTCCTGCCTATAAGAAATGGAGGAACAAAGATGTGGCAAAGACTGAGGGAATGGCCAACCAACTACTGGCCCAACTTGAACCAATCCCTGATACTATTACTGTTACTCTGTTATGCTTCTGACAGGAGCCTAGCCTAACTGTCCTCTGAGAGGCTCCGCCCTGCAGCTGACTGAAGCAGATGCAAAGACGCGCAGCCAAACATTAGACAGAGCTCAGAAAGTCTTGTTGAAGAGTTGGGGGAAGGATTGAGGAACCCAGAGGGAATAGGGATTCCAGAAGAAAACCATCGGAGTCAACTAACTTGGACCTTGGGAGCCCCAGAGATAGAACCACCAACCAAGCATTATACAAGGCCTGGACCTAGTCTCCCACACTCATTCACACAGCATGCGCATATATGTAGCAGATGTGTAGCTTTGTCATCCTGTGGGTCAACAACTGGAGCAGGGATATACTCTGACTTGGTTACCTGCCTGTGAATCTTGCTCCTCTAATTGGGCCATGGTTTCTGGCCTCAGTGGGAGAGGATGTACCTAGTCCTGCAGTGACTTGAGGAGCCAGGATGCATTGGTACCCAGGGGAGATTTCCCCCTTCTCAGAGGTAAAGATGAAGGAGGTAAGAAAGGAAGGGCTGCATGAGGGGTAGTTGGGAGGGAGACTGTGATCAGGATGTAGAGTGAATAAATAAATTAATTAATGGGAAAATATAAGAAGAAGAAAAGAAAAAGAAAAACCACATCTGAAGCATGACAAGGGGTTCTGTGCTCCTGCATAAGAGACACTGAGCTGCTGTATAAAATGCTAGCTGCCTGGCCTACAGACCACCCAAGCTGAATGCAGAGCTCTGAAGATAGACCCCTGCCACCGTGTCTTTCCTAGGGGCTTCAAGTGATTCTGAGGCCTCTAATGTCTAAGGGTTTATCCTTAAAGAATTCGAAGTGTTCAGCTGGATTCCAAGCAATAGTTCCTGTTCTCTCCTCTGTCAATCCTCTTCCCAGGACTTCCTCCCTCCCTTTCCCCAGGTGAAGTTGTTTCTGCAGTCCGCCCACACATCAGCTCCTCTTGGGGAAGCTTTTGTACTCCTTTCCACTCAGTTCCAGTCTGTGCTCCCAGAGGTCTCTGCTTCTTCACCCTCTCGCTGACATACATTGCCTTTTGCCTCCGTTTATTCCGGTGTAGTCAGCCACTTTCATCTCTGCATCCATAATTTATTACAAAGAAAAAAAAAAGCTTTTCTTGTTTTGATGTTTTCGAGGTTGGTGCTTTATCTTGTGTCTTTATCCTGGATTGTCAGTGTTCCTTCAAAGTAGACTATTGATAAAATAATCGTGGGGGCAGAAACACCTGGATTTGAAATTCAAATTCACCATGTCTAAAATTTTGTTGTCTGGGTTTTGCGATGCAAACCTTATTTCCTTGTGACCATCTCAATATATTTTGTGTTTATTATATTATAATCCTGTTAACACAACACAGGTTATAATCCTGCACCCCATTATGGTTTGGATATGAATCCCAAAAGTCTCATGGATTAAGAGTTTGATTTTCTTCTGATAGTAGAACTATCAAGAAATCAAATTGTATGGGTACTAATTTCATCCATTCAATCCACTGATGGGTTGGTAACTTTTCTGCCATGTTGAGAAGTAGGGAAGCTTGGAGGAAATGCCTAGTTGGAGGAAGTGGGTGATGTGGGCCTAGACCTCACCCTTCCTTGCTGGTTTTCTTCTTCCTGGCTGCTATAAAGTAAATGGTTCTGCTCTACCACCACCTGCTGACCTCATTATGTCTCCTCATAGGCCAGACACAACAGGGCCAACACAAGCTGAAACTCGTGAGACCCTGAGTCAACATTAATCTGATCTTCTTTTCTCTCTTATATATAGTGCCCCAGCAATAGAAAACTGAGAAGTTCACACGCAACTATGCACAACTTTCACCATGTTGCTTAGAGGATCTTCAGCTTCTCCTCTCTGGGGATCTAGACTAAACAAATAACAGGCTTTGGCCAATGGAATGTGCAACACTGAAATGCCAGTAAATGCCTTTGAACATCTTGTAATACCATGAGCTCATGCTAGACTTGGGAGATGAGAACACAGGAAAGAGACTTGCTCCAACCAGAGCTTCCTACATCAGACAAATAACCAGAAAAGCCCCATTCTGTGAAGATTAAGTAGGCTCTATATGAGCATGTTTAATTCAGAGTTGATATTCTTCGAGAGCTCAGTAAATAATAGCTAGTATTGTAGTTATTGACACAGCTCCTTGTTAATTCCCATGAAGATATCCTTGTGAGTTGCTTCATGATGCTGTTGTATTTGGGTTCTACTCCATATTCTTGGCCCAACAGATAATGTAGACAGCAGTTCCAACCTGTAGCCCATGAAACACATTCAGTCATATGCAGCCAAGGATAGCAATGAATGTAACTCCAACACAGAATTACAAGTGTACCCCACTCCCAGTATCAACTTTTTTATTAGTCAGGGTTCTCTAGAGTCACAGAACTTATGGGTAGTCTCTATATAGTAAGGGAATTTATTGGTGACTTACAGTCTGTTATCCAACTCCCCAACAATGGTCAGCAGCAACTGTGAGTGGAAGTCCAAGGGTACAACAGTTGCTCAGTCCCACAAGGCAAACAGGTAAAAAAGAGAGAGTGAATCTTTTTTTCTTCTAATGTCCTTATGCAGGTCTCCAGCAAAAGGTATGACCCAGATTAAAGGTGTGTGCCACCACACCTGCATCCAGGACTTGCTTTGTCCCAGATGACCTTGAACTCAGAGATCTCCCTGTCTTTATCTTCTGGGATTCATAGCCACTATGCCTCAAGATCTCCATGCCAAGATCTAAGTCAGAAACTTGTATCTCCCAGCCTCTAGATTAGGATCACAGGTGAGCCTTCCAATTCTAGATTGTAGTTCATTCCAGATATAGTCACGTTGACCACCAGGAATAGCCACTACATACCCAAAATAATATGAGGCTTTCTCGTTGCAGTTTTGGAGGCATGTTCACAGTTATCTCAAAGCAGCCTCTAATTCTCTGTGTAAGTGGCATGGGCATGTGCTTCTGACCTCTATGCTTTCACATCTCAAATGGGACAATAGACATGTGCCAGCACACCTGGTGCTGGAGATGAAACTCAAGGGCTGGTGCCCTCTAGGGTAGTACTCAACCAACTGAGCTATATCCTCAGCCCAGCAACTTCATGATTCTCCAACATGAATTGTGTAGATGACAACTGTCATATATTGTCAGCAGGTTGCAGTTGCCTGCTAGACATTTGGCGTCTGATGACTTATAACCATGAGACTATAAGAGTACCTTCACATTAGTCACTTAGAAGTGGCAGTAAATTGAACTCAGCACATTGTCTATAATTGCTTATGAAGGGACTTTCTTTAACTCTGAACCAATATTAAGGTCTACATACATGAATGTAGAGTCAAACGTTGCATAAACTCTGTCCTGAATCAAATACTATTTTGATATACTTGTAAACTTATGTTTTGTTTGTTTATTATTTATGTATCCAATACATTTTTGACTAATTATTAGTGGTGCACAGGGACTTCCGTGATTATTTTTAGCAGAGACCTTAAATATGAGAGAATATTAAATGAATTTAAATTTTTACATAAAACTTCCAGATTTTAAAATACGGGAACAAAAGTGAAGAAAAAAAATGATATACGTAAGCTTTGTGTGATTCAGACAGAAAATTCGAAGCCCACCTTTTGAGATACTGCTTTGTAGCTTGAATTGAAATTATCTGTGTGAATTTTTGTCTCCCCTTTTAGACTCTGAATTCATTTTCAGTGAGATTGGTATCTTGCAAGCATGCTATGCTTTCAAGTAAGGAAATGTCTATGAATCTTTATGAAATAACCAGTGAGGGACAAGTTCTACATTCAAAGAATTACAAGTTGATCACAAAGATAAGAGACACAGCCACAAATAACCATTGCATATTCAGAACAGGAGAAAAGAGCCACTGTCAATGACTAAACCCCAGTGTGTCCTGGGCTCAGCACTGTGTCTGGAGCTAAATAGCTTCATCTAATCATCATCAAAGATCTGGAGTCTGAATGGAACGTGCCTGAGCATCTCAGGGTGCTCTGTCTTCTCATCTTCTGTAAGGGAATTGTAATTGAAAACATCTTAGATTCTCATCCTCCATAGAGAACTTTCTTCCTGTCAATCTCCACACATGGGCCAGAATTGTCATCTCCTATCCCTGAGTCCTTTTGTTGAGTGTAGTCTCCCTTAGGTTCCTTCTCCTGGTTGAGTCATTGCAATACAATTTAAATATAATACAGGTCCCTCCCTTCTCTTTATCTCCAAAACAACTTCAAAACCAATGCTTTAAGAAATCTGGATTAACAATTAAACATTTCAATGAACAACCCACAAAATGAGGTTGCTAAAAGCACATCTGTATGTAGTATCCTCAGGTTCACAAGGAACCTCCCAATTTGTCTCCCTAAAAAAATCAAGGTTGTTAGGATAGTCATTCTTGCCAAACTAGTCTACACAGTCAATGCATTCCTTGTCAAAATTCCAAAGACATATTGCACATAAATAGAAAAAAGGTTCTTAAAAGCCTGGCTGAACCAAAAAAGACACTGAATAGCCAAATCTAATGTGGACAAATTTACATTCATGCACCCCACCCCCATAAACACACAGGCATGCACAGAGGATTATCTGTCATCATTTCTAAGGGTGGTGTGCAAGCAGGTAAGGAGAAAATCAAACAGTACTCCTTTGCAGCTCTAAAGCCTGGGAGCCACAACACTGACCACTGTAGCAATAGCCAATAGTTCAACAGTGACACTTACATTTCAGGGGTAGCCAACAGCTACCAGAATGAACTTAATGCTAACTCAATAGGAGGGATTTCATGTCTAGTATTGTAAACTCAGTCACCTAACTGTAGCTGTTGAAATCATGGGCCCCAGAGAAGAACCTACTACCGCCATGTTCCTAAGCCAATAGAGTTTATAACTACATTCTAATATTTATCCTTATGCCGACAGATAAGTTTAGCTTTCCCCCCTCATCAAAGCAGCTTCTTTGTGTGGCAGATGGGAACCATTACAGAAATCAACAACTTGTCAAAACTCAGAGAGCAATTGACTGTGGGTTCTCCAATACCAATTTATAAATCTACAACACAATCGCGACACCTAAAGGTGAGGGAACATCACAGAAGAGGGTACAGAAGGGTTGTAAGAGACAGAAGGCCAGGATGACTGCTGTGAGATGGAATTTTCTATACAGGACAAAGAACCAGAACCCATGAAATAAGTGACAACGTGTCACATATATAAGACCAATGACAAAAACAATTGGCATGACAGCGTGGATAGAGAAATTTTCATAAGGTTGTACTGCTAAATGAAGACCTACAGGCAATTAATGGATTCTGAGAGGAGAAGTGATCTATTACAGGAACCAGCCTAACAATAAGTTATCTAGTCCTAAACATGCAATTGATCTACTGGAGGAACCATCCCCATGATATCCAATCCTGGGTAGTCAGCCCTAAACATGTACAAACAAGCAATACTGAATACACTCTAGCAGGTTGTATTTACGCACACACACACACACACACACACACACACACACACACACACACACATATGATATATCATGCACATATATGTATAGGTGCATATATGTATATTCATTTTAATAATTAAAAAATGAGGTCACAAATTTGAGGGGTGTCATGGGAAGAGTCAAAGGGGAACAAGAGAGGAGTAAAAATGATATAAATACAGTATGAGATTCTCAAAACAAATTAAAAGTCGATTTAAAACATTATCACTCTTGAATGTGTTTCAGTTTTGATTGTGTTCTTCAATAAAGTAGAGAAAATAAAAATCCAAGAGGTTGGATTATATCCTCCAAGCTATTAAATTTTCATCTGAACTCGTGAACTTCAAAGTTTACAACCCTCCCTCATGTCTCACTGCCCCAATAACATCACAAGGATTAATAAAGAAGCACATTGAATTTCTTGCCTGAGTTCTGGAAAAGCTTGCAAGGAAACAAGAAAACCAAGACCCTAAAGGACCCATTTACCACTGCTGGATTGGTAGATGGGCTCCAGGCAGAAGGAGAGGCAGAGACATGGGGCAGTTAAATGATTTATTTGAATGGGGTAAAGAATAAATTAATCTGATAATAAATAAACCTAGAGTACAGCACTTGCACTGGGAGTAGCAATTGAGTAAGCTGCATAGTTCAAACAGATGTGGGGTGTGGCTGGCTATGGAGGTCATCAGATGCCAGGGTACTGCTACAATGAAGAATAACATGAGCAATGCTGTGGTCTGCATGTACACCAATCCAGGTCTCATGGCTCCTCTCTCTGGGTCTCCGATGCCTCTCTGCCATGAGGTGAGCTAGCTTTATTCTACCATGTGCTCCATCCAATGTTGTTCCATCTTACCATGGGCTCAGAAACAATGGGACATGGGCTATGGTCTTAAAGCTCTAAAGCCATGAACCTCCTTTTAATTTTTGTGCCTCGGTGATTTTTCATTTTGACAAAGGCTAACATACTTTCACACACGCCTTTGTCCTTTGTCCATGACATATAACAAGAAGCATCAAGCCACGTGCAGGCCCTCAGTCTGGAACCTTCCTGATTCAAGAATCATGAGCTAAATTTCTGTTCATTGCAAATTACTATCTCAGGTATTCTGTGACAGGCACAAAACCAACGTGCATGGGTAGCAACAATCTTCTGTTCATTTGTGTTTTCTGCATGGTGTCCTAATTCCAGAACTCTGCTCTTCCCTAATTGTTCTGGAGCCAAGATAATGACAAAGGCATATAATTCAGCGTGCTGCTTTGTCCTGTACTAAGTAACCTGTGATGCGTGTCAATCTGAAGGCAACTGTTTGCATGCAAATGACACTAGAAAGATTGGAATCATTTTTCTCTTGTGTTTCCAAGAACACCATGCAGATATGTTACTGCACACATGACTGATAAAACTGTTGGGCAATAGGAAAGACTTTATCAGACATTTTTGGCCTCAGCGGCTCACTTCTGCAAGGTTACAGCTGTAGATTCTTTCTCAGCTTGCTGATCTCCATCCTATGTTCTTCCCTAATACCCCCTTGCTATATCTCTGTGCCCCTTCCTCTGCTTCCCTCTCCTCTCCCTCTACCCCTCCCCATCTCCCTCCCTGACCCTCTTCGTCTTCCCCACTCTTTCTTCCCCTCTTCCCCTCTCTCTTCCCCTCCCTCCCTCCCTCCCTCCTCCCTCTCCCCTCTTCTTCTCCTCCTCAAACCAGGCCATATTTTTTGTCTGTCAGTATTTCAGACATGCTGTACTCTCTACCTCTCCTCCTCCACATCCAAAATTTGCACAGAGTCATCCCTCTGCCTCAAAGCTATTCTCAGCTATTCAGTTAAAAGGAGGATTCTTCACAAAATCCCTTCAGAGTGGTTAGACCTGAGCAGGCAATCCTCCTCTCCCTCATTTTCCATGCCTAGTATCCTTTCATGTACTCCAGCTTCCATCTGACTGACTTGTTCATCCTTCTTCAGATCGCTGTCACCACTGCCTCCCACCCTCATTGAAACACCACACTGACCCACTTCCTTAATTTGAACCGCTCACAGATAAGACCAGGCAAAGCTGACTCCATCCTAACGCTCCACTGTGGAATTGGTTAAGTTGGGGACCTTGAGATAGATAATCCAGGATTATCCTGGTGGATCGGAAGCAATCTCAAGCACGTGAAAGGAGAAAGCAGGAGAAGCAAGTAGCCCTGGGAAAAGAAGAGTGATGTGACAGCTGGAACAGAGGTAGAGGTGATGTGCTCTGAAGGTGGATGCTGGGATCATACCTTAAGGTCCATAGCAACCCCTGGGAGCTGACAACACTGAGGAGCAGGGCTCCCAGGGAGCTCCCAGAATCACAGCCCTGCAGGCATGCCGGTGTAAGGCCAATGAGACTGTGTCTGAGCCCCAGAGCTGCAAGAGTCTGTGGTGGTTACTTACACCAGCACCAGGAGTGAGTGTGTGCTTCTCTGCTTCCTTAGAGCCTCCAGACAGGCCATATAATTGCTTCTCCTTGATGAGGGCAGCCTTCCCAAGCAAAAGACCAGACCTTGTCATCTCACCTTGAAACTACAAATTCATGCCACAAAGTTCCTCAAAGGGGGACATTTTCCCTTATTTTTGTTAATTAAATAAGTGACATCTATAAAATTGACTTTTAGAGAAAAACTGGTGAGTTTTTCTTTTCTGGTTTTTTTGTTTGTTTGTTGTTGTTGTTTTAGTTTGGTTTGGGTTGGGTTTTTTTGTTTTGTTTTGTTTTGTTTTTTTGTGGGTTTTTTTTTTTTTTTTTTTTGCCTGTTAAACTTTTTTTTTAATTTTTTTTATTACGTATTTTCCTCAATTACATTTCCAAGGCTATCCCAAAAGTCCCCCATACCCTCCCCCCCCCACTCCCCTACCCACCCATTCCCACTTTTTGGGCCTGGCATTCCCCTGTACTGGGGCATATAAAGTTAAACTTTTTTAGGCATATTTTATTTGGAGTGTTTTGGGCAAGTGTCACACACTTAGCGACAAGTGCACACATCCTCAGTGGACACCATGGTGAGTTTCAAAAGCTACACTGGACTTAAAAGAGGCATAAGTGATTTCAGAGGAGCACTTCCCTGTATCGTTCACACCCCAGGGTGACTACTCTAGCAAGCTCTACCGCAGTGCACTTCTCTCCAGATAATGCATTCACATGCAGACACACATGTTCAAGGACACATACAAAGAACAGGGAAGAGCTTCACAGGTCCCACTCCAGATGAGAGTCATCTGACAAGTGAGGGCTGCAATGAGAAGAATCACTTTTGTTGTTTGTTTGGTTGTTTGTTTGGTTGTTTCCTGTGTTTCCAGGGGAGGTTTGCCGATACTCTAGTGTCTCCCCATATAAGTGTGTGTGGGAAGCATGAATTTATTATTGTAGGGAGAAGAGATGAGGAAAAACAGGAGTAGGAAACATGAGGATAAGGAGAAGAAGAAGAAGGAAGAGGAGGAGGAGAAAAGTGAAGTTGAGAAGAGGCTGGGGAAGGGTCAAGGAAGAGTTAGAGAAAAAAAATGGGGTAGGTATAATCTAAATATATTGTATTCGTGTATGACATTTCTGAAAAATTTTAAAAGTACAGAGAGTGAAAATGAAAGGTTTCTACACACACAGACCACCCCACCCTCCCAAGCCCCACCCCAAGAGTAGAGGTGGCACGGCAAACAGTGACTGGGGAAACCTTCCTAGGATTTCTTTTACCTGCTTTTCTCACTGTGCACCTTTGCTGTCGGACACTAAGGGCTGTTTAGGAAGACGCCCTTGCTTTGGATCTCTGTACTAAGCTAGTAAGCCAAAGCCGAGCATTTGAGAGCCAACATAAGCAAGTGCAATTCTCATGACAAACAACTACAGCTTACTGGCACAGCCAGGATACCCATATCGCCTTGCTCACTGGTCCCTCGTCCATCTCCTGTCTACACCCCTGCCCAATTCGCACGTTCTAAGAAATCACAAAGGGGATTCTAGCATGGCCGAGAGCAAGCAGCTCTTGGAGAAAGCACATGGGTAATATTTCTCTTTGGCCCTCTAGAAGACACCGAGCTGCCAAAATCTACCTTCCGTTGGAGGCCCAGAAAACATTGAGCCTGTGGTTCATTGGCAGGGAGCATGTACATCAGGGTCCCATTTCTGCTTGATAGAAAAGGTCAGATGTAAAAGAGAGCCTCCTTTGGATCGCAGACACATTGATGCCATCCTGCCATTTCAGATGAATCTGGACAGCCAAGGCAGAGAAACGTTGTGGCCTCACTAGGGGGAACAGGAACACCTCTTCCTCTTCACAGGGACACTTGCACACCATGTTCTCCAGTTCTCGTTTCTATACCAGAGAAGGCAGTGGAGGGCACCACGGGACAAAAACAGAGATTTGGAAGCAGAAGTGACACCAAATTATCTATATCCTTTAAAAGTCTAGTGACTTTAGAAAAGTCACCCCAACTGGAAATTGTGTAATGTAAATGGAGAGAGAAAAGTGCTGGCCTGCCTCCAGGTGGTTAATATTAAGCATAATAATTCAATGCATGAAAAATCCCCTTGTGTGAAAACCAGCGGGGGCTATTAACCTCCAAGAATTCCCTACTGGAAATTCAGAAGCCAAAACTCACCTCCTCCTTCCATCAGTGAGCTTCCCCCACTCTAGACATATTATTACGACCTTGGGTGTCCTGGAGCAGACATAGGCTGCTCTGCCTCCTTCCTTCATCAGAAGTTAATCACAAAGTTTCCCAGGTTTCTTCTTGGAAAATCTTTGTCACTAGTTCTTCAGCTCTTCCCGCGGTGCAAGCAAATCTCTCCTGTGTCGTGGTCTAACCATAGTCAACCCTCTAAGAGCCCTGAGCATATCTGACAATATCTGGAGACTATTTTGGCTCAGAACTGAGTTGTTCCTACTTAGCTTTGTTGATTTGAGCCACACTAGTAGAGTCATCTGAGAAGGAAGCCTGGATTGGGAAATTGCTTAAATCAGGTTGGTCTGTGGGCTTGACTGTGGGAGCCTGTCTTGATTATTAGTTGACATAGGAAGGCCCTGCTCATGCCTGGTAGCTCCATTCACTAAGCATGTGGTCCAGAGCAGCATAAGGTAAGGTCTTCAACAGAGTTCCTCCATGGTTTCTGCTTCAAGCTCCTGCTTGAGTTACTGCCTTGACTTCCTTCAACGATAAACTGTAAATTGAAAATTGAAATAAACCCTTCCACCAATAAGTGGGTTTTGGTTATACTGTTTTATCCAACAACACAAAGAAAACTAGAACATGGAGGGGGAGGGTAGATGCTGCTGTACATCCTATGGCAAACCCACAATTTCCATGCAGCCACGATGCATTATGTGACTCTAATAGAGATTAGTCAAGAAGTTGAAGAAAGCTGAGCTAGCCTGAAATTTTTAATTCATGTAATCTTCCCCTGCTCTGGATGGGGCTTCTGTCCTTTTGAGATCACCATCTCCTCAAAATCCAAGTTCCAAACCATACACTGGTCCTGCTTCTTGGTAGGAAGTGGAAACGACTGCTCAAAACTCAACTTGGTTGAGTAGCAAACATGTGTCAAGAGCTGTGAATGTGCATTAACTCATTTTGTCCTCAAGGCAGCTCTAATTGGGATTGAACTCAAGTGTTCATAAGACCTCTAATATTATATGATGGTCGTCTGTAATCAAATATCAGACGCAGTAGACACTCAAGGAAGTGTGTTGAATAACAAATAACTAAGTTAAGTGGACATGCTAAGACTTGAGGGGCTCATCACATAACAGAAAATGCAAATGTGTATGTATATATAAGTGTTTCACTTAGTCATCACCACTCTCATACTTAAAGACCATAAGACGACAGGCTATAAAAGTTAAGTGACACGTTTAAGTCCCTAGGCACTTCACTTAACAATGAGGAATTCTCTGCAAAGCCAAAGAGTACATATAAACACCTATTTAGTTCCTTTTGGTAATTTCTTAATAGATCAGATGCAACAGTCTTGTGTGTTTGATAAATTTTATCTCCTGCCCACTGACTGGTCTATATGTTTCCTGTGGTGTGTGTGTGTGTGTGTGTGTGTGTGTGTGTGTGTGTGTGTGTGTGTGTTCATACTGGTACAAATGTATATGTGGTAGGGAATGCAATTAAACATAAACATATGAACTTTTGTGTATGCTAGACCACCTCAGGTGTCATTATGAATCAGGTGGTACCAAGTAGGCTAAGGTAGCTGGCCAGTGAGTCCCAGGGATCCATCTCTTTATTTCTGCCTCCCCAGTGGTAGAATTGTAAGCATGTGCTACCATGCTCAGCTTTTGATATGGGTGCTGGGGATTGAACTCATGTTCATAGGATGCTTGCACTGCACAGTGAACACTTTATGAATAGAACTATCTCCCCAGTCCTCGTGTGTATATTGCTTATGAAGGCTTTCAATGTACTAGCTCCATTTTGCTCATCTGACACTGTTAGGATCACACCTGCAATACTGTGGGCTGGTCCATGTTCTGCAGAATATACAGCCATTTCTGGCATCATTAGGTCAGAGCTATGTATCACCACAGAGAGTAAGCGAACTAAGGTAGGCCTGGGAAGTAAGGTGGAGTAAAGTAAACTTCGTTCCTTTTCTAAAAGAGATGGGAAGAAAGGATTTGCTGAATTGGCAGCCACATGCCAGGCACCAAAGACAGACTAACAGACTCTAGCAAACATCAGACATGTGTCCCAGTGGCTGCAACTGAAGCAGCTAGTTGAAGACAGTGCTCTATTGTTATACTTCAGGACATGTATGATTTTATTATGAGAGTCTGGGCAATTAAACTTTGAATAATAAAGACCTTACAACCCCTCTATCTTAAGGACAATGCTAACCCCTGCTATTTGCATCTATTGTTCCATATTTACAGTTTGGACCCAGACATTTGTTTCAGAAAGGTTCACCTTTCTTGTTACAAAAGTTCTTCTATTTCCAGCTATCAAACCATTCCAGGAGTTATGACAATGGCCGAGAGTATATATGAGTGCATTATAGATGTTCAGGACACACCACGGAGGGAGAGAAGTTTGATCTCTTTTGATTTGATTTGTTTTCTCTAAAGTCTGTAGAGCACAAGTCCACAGTGAGAGTTTCTACAAGCATGTTCCTCCTGTAACCTCTCTCCCTATCTTGTACATGGCCACCAGACTTCTTCTTATGATTCTTTATCCATGCGTATGTCTGGGCTCTAACCCTACTCAAACCTCATTTGCCTTAAGTACCTCTTTAGAGGTTCTATCTTCAAATGTAGTCACATATAAAGCACTGGGGGTAGGTATATAAGTCTTTTATTTGTCCCTAACATTTTTTTCAATGACATAATTGGAAACTTGGGGTCAGGGGGATGACTATGTGGATGTCAATGAAGCAGTCAAAGGTTGCAGAATATTCCAGCAAAAAGGAACAAGGTGAGGTAATGGAGCTTTCTTGAGCCAAGCCTATGTTTATAGAGACTGGGAGTGAGAGCTCCCTGTCAGCAGCACCCTGAGAGCACAGGCTTCCCATCGTCTTTTCCTAAAGTAAGTTCTTCCTGGTCTATCACAGCCCCCACCACATTTACCTGTTTCCACGTTGACGAAACAGTGAACTGCTTGAATTATTTATGTACAGGGATGTGCAGATTCTTATTGTGTAAAATGTACAGGAAGTCTCCACAGATGACTATTATACTCCAAGACACTGTGGGTTTGAACATTGCATTCCAGAAACAAGAAACAATTCAACAGATAAAACAATAGCTTGACTGTTTAAAACTGCTGGGGTTCTCATTCCCCACTGTCCCGTGTCCCCTGCTAATCACAAAGTGACAAGAGGAGCAGTAACTTGCTGAGTCCTTTGGGAGCTGCAGAAATACAGAGCTCCCAGCAGCCACCCCTAAACCTGCTAATTCAGAGCCTATCTGGTAACAGGAGCCCTTTGGGTGGTTCCTGTTCCATCAGCTTTTGAGAGGGGTTGGTAGAAACTACTCAGGGCAATGAATTACCCTCTCTGAGCCTGACGTCCCTGTCCCTCATTTGTAAAAAGAATGCAATTCCCACTAAAAAGTAAAAGACCTCTAGATTCCTTCAAGTTCTAAAATGCCATGACAATTCTGAGCAAAGTTTGGTCTTTATGGCATCATTGTGCCTCTCATGAAACATGCATTAAACTTTAAGCCCTCATCCTGTATGGACATTCTGCTTCCTGAAGACTTGACTTCCATCTGTAATCGACAATTAAAGTCATGGTTGAAGGGAGACAACTGATAGCCTAAATGTAAAAGGCATTCTGCTAATGTGTCAGCTTTGCACCTTGAGGGTAAAGTGTCTGAAAAGTGCAGTGTGCAAATGTGCTGGACCAACACTTATAGAAGCTAGGGAAGTGATTTGGGTGAGGCTAGCAATTTTACCATCCAGTGACTTGACCTGACAGAGGACCCATCAATGGCTCCTGTTTAGCTATCATAATTTATAGTAGTGCTTCATTTACACCCAGCCATCAGCAAGATGCTGATGAGTGAAGAGAGACTGAGATCTAGGGTGAAGAAAAGATGGAGGTTTTAAGGTTGAAAACTAAATTATCAACCATTCTCTTTATATGGATCATTTAAAGCCCCAGGATCCATTCTAAATTGAAAATTCCCAAATGATTACTATAAGGAAGATTTGCTAGTAGACATTGAGATATTTTTTTAAATCCAAGAAAAAAAATTTACCATTAAAAGACATGGTTACTTCATGAAGATCACAAAGATAATGTTATAAAGCTCACCAGAACTTATTTTTAATAATAATATTAATATAATACCAATAATATCAATAAAAGTCATTATAAGATATCTGTATGGAGCTTTTAAAAATCATTTATATACTTCATTAAGCTTTAATGAATAAACATGAGGAGGTTCTATTATTGTGCCCATTAAAAAGATAAAGAAATTGAAACTTGGATTAAAAGATGTTTTCCAATGTTGTGAAGCTAGAATAGAGGCAGATAGTGACCACCAATGTCTGTTCTATATTGTCTTCTATTTATCAGCATGCTAAACTTTACAACTGGATGTATGGATGTGTGTACTTAAAAAAAATGAGACTTCTTACCCATCGTGTACACAAGAAGAGACTATATACCTGCTCAGATTTGTTCAAGTTCATAGACATGCAAAAGCCAGATTGACCTACCTAGCTAGGAGGCCCTGTCTCTGGGGCCTCCTGTCTCTAGGTATGACACTCTCCAGCATTCAATGCTTACTCTGTGCTGGACCATTCCCCATAGTGACAACTTCAGGCAACCACAGAGGAGTGCCAATTGAACATGAGTATTCTGTTGAGGTTGCTGGTCCACTTAATTCATGATAGCAAACTCTCCAACCTTGAAGGTGGTAAAGCTAGACAGAGCAATGTAATTCATATAAATATTTGCTGAAAGACTATCATGCCAAGAATAATGACTCAACCCTCAGAAACATCTTCAGTACTTTTTTATGTTCATTTCTTGGGTACAAAGCCTTGTTTGAAAGACAGATGATAGGAGAGACCTGTAGCTATAGCCACCACTAACAACTCACTGTTCATTCACAATGCCTCTTTTGAGCTCCTAGAATAGAACTTAATTTATCTCCCTAAAAGTTTGGTTATCTTTAAAAGTTGAATTCTTTCTGTTTGGATTCTAGAAAGGCGAGAAGTGCTGAGGAATCACCATAGCTACCCAACAATCTCACCTAATGGCTGGAGGAACCTGAACGACCAACTCCCCATCTCTCACGTCTTATTCCATGACAATAGAACTCTGAAAATTGTTTCACACTTTCCTAGAATTCATCAGTTATAAATGCCATCATCAACAGCTGCGATTAAAATTTGCTCAATAATTCTCTGCTTATTGGCTTCCTTTAAAAACCTCTCTCACATTCTCCTACCTCATTTTTTTTTCCTGGAATCTCTGTCAAAGGAACTCTATATTTGAAACCATAAACTGGGTTTCCCTCAAAGCCATATCTATAACCATAAGCATAACTCATTCAAGTTCACACTTAAAAGCTTAATGTGGAGCATTAGAGCAAAGTTTAGGGGTAGAATAGTAAAGAAGACATGCAGTACCCTGCCTCTCATAGAGTCACTGAAAAGAACTAATTGTCAAAGACACAAAAGCAGCCAGTCCTAAAAGAATCTATCATTCCATGTATTTTGATACTCAAAAAGTAATGAGTCTGGACAGAGATATCACCTACAAAACAATTCATCAGAAAGGAATCAAATGGCCACATGACACATTGAACAGGAAGGAATTCTGCATAGCTTCAGTTGGGGTCAGAGTGACTGTTGGTGCAATGAGGAAGGAAGGCTAGGCAGGGGCCACATCTAGAAGAGAGGGGTGACAAGAGTTTGGAATACAGCCCCAGGAAACTGCAACTCTATTACTTAACAATGGGTAGGACAGTCTTTCTAACTAAACTGTGGTGATACAATAAGAATAGCAAGGATTACAGCTGTAACACCAGCTATGATAGCTGGGAACTCTAGCCCAACACAGTGCAACATGCTTCTTTTGGTTTTGGTGATTGTTGTCATCTGAGGATTGGGTTTCATAGTATTTAATACATAATCATTGGAATGGAAGTTTAGAATGATAAAAGGTATATCAGTTAGTTATATCTTCATTGATGACAGGATATCTTATGGGGGTGTCTTAGTCAGGGTCTCTATTCCTACACAAGCATCATGACCAAGAAGCAAGCTGGGGAGGAAAGGGTTTATTCGGCTTACACTTCCATGCTGCTGTTCATCACCAAAGGAAGTCAGTACTGGAACTCAAGCAGGTCAGGGAGCAAGAGCTGATGCAGAGGCCATGGAGGGATGTTCCTTACTAGCTTGCCTCCTCTGGCTTGCTCAGCCTTCTCTCTTATAGAATCCAAGACTGCCAGTCCAGAGATGGTCCCACCCACAAGGGGCCCTTCCCCCTTGATCACTAATTGAGAAAATGCCTTACAGTTGTATCTCATGGAGGCATTTCCTCAACTGAAGCTCCTTTCTCTGTGGTAACTCCAGCTGTGTCAAGTTGACACAAAACTAGCCAGTACAGGGGGAAATAATTTATTTGAGCTTATGATTCTAGGGTATATCAGTTCACTGTAGTGGGAAGTTGTCTTAGTTAGGGTTTCCATTGCTGAAAAAAACAAAAAACAAAAAACCACAGTGGCCAAGGCAACTCTTATAAAGAACAGCATTGAATTGAGGCTGGCTTACAGTTTCAGAGGTTCAGTCCATTATTATCAAGGCAGGAACATGGCATCATCCAGGCAGGCATGGTGCTGGAGGAGCTGAGAGTTCTACATCTTGTTCTGGAGGCAAACAGAAAACTGGCTTCCAGAAAGCTAGGAGAAGGGTCTCAAATCCCACCACCACAATGACATACTTCCTCCAACAAAGCTACACCTACTCCAACAAGGCCACACCTCCTAATAGTGTCACTACCTGGCATAGTCAAACAATCACAGAAGTCAAGATGAAGTAGCTGTCATACAAGGTAGAGAGGCCTGTCATGTTACTGCCTCCTAGAAAACAGAAAGGATGCTAGAATTAGAAGCCAGCCTATGACCTTCCAAGACTCATCATACCTAGCCATCTATCTTTAAAAGCTAGACTCCACCTCTAAATGGCTCCACGGCCTTCCCAAATAGTAATACAAGCATCTAACTCATGATCTTTTGGGAGCACTTTGAGCTCAAACCATAGCAGGTATATATCCTTCTCACAGCAAGAAGTTCAAAGGGGACTGTGTTGGTGGTCATGGTTTGACAGTTTAGGGATGTTATATATAGTCTCTATGGCTATCATGATATTGTATGCATCGTTATATATACTATTATACTAGTAATCCAAACCATTGTATCTACATTCCACAGAAGTGAATATGGAAATGAAGACAAAGAAGACTATACTAGCTGGTCTGTTTACTTAAGATTAGTTAAGTGACTGAAGTCCTAGCCAGAGCAATTCGACAACAAAAGGAGATCAAGGGGATACAAATTGGAAAAGAGGAAGTCAAAATATCACTTTTTGCAGATGATATGATAGTATATATAAGTGACCCTAAAAATTCTACCAGAGAACTCCTAAACCTGATAAACAGCTTCGGTGAAGTAGCTGGATATAAAATAAACTCAAACAAGTCAATGGCCTTTCTCTATACAAAGAATAAACAGGCTGAGAAAGAAATTAGGGAAACAACACCCTTCTCAATAGTCACAAATAATATAAAATATCTTGGCGTGACTCTAACTAAGGAGGTGAAAGATCTGTATGATAAAAACTTCAAATCTCTGAAGAAAGAAATTAAAGAAGATCTCAGAAGATGGAAAGATCTCCCATGCTCATGGATTGGCAGGATCAACATTGTAAAAATGGCTATCTTGCCAAAAGCAATCTACAGATTCAATGCAATCCCCATCAAAATTCCAACTCAATTCTTCAACGAATTGGAAGGAGCAATTTGCAAATTCGTCTGGAATAACAAAAAACCTAGGATAGCAAAAAGTCTTCTCAAGGATAAAAGAACTTTTGGTGGAATCACCATGCCAGACCTAAAGCTTTACTACAGAGCAATTGTGATAAAAACTGCATGGTACTTGTATAGAGACAGACAAGTAGACCAATGGAATAGAATTGAAGACTCAGAAATGAACCCACACACCTATGGTCACTTGATCTTCGACAAGGGAGCTAAAACCATCCAGTGGAAGAAAGACAGCATTTTCAACAATTGGTGCTGGCACAACTGGTTGTTATCGTGTAGAAGAATGCGAATCGATCCATACTTATCTCCTTGTACTAAGGTCAAATCTAAGTGGATCAAGGAACTTCACATAAAACCAGAGACACTGAAACTTATAGAGGAGAAAGTGGGGAAAAGCCTTGAAGATATGGGCACAGGGGAAAAATTCCTGAGCAGAACAGCAATGGCTTGTGCTGTAAGATCGAGAATTGACAAATGGGACCTAATGAAACTCCAAAGTTTCTGCAAGGCAAAAGACACCGTCAATAAGACAAAAAGACCACCAACAGATTGGGAAAGGATCTTTACTTATCCTAAATCAGATAGGGGACTAATATCCAACATATATAAAGAACTCAAGAAGGTGGACTTCAGAAAATCAAATAACCCCATTAAAAAATGGGGCTCAGAACTGAACAAAGAATTCTCACCTGAGGAATACCGAATGGCAGAGAAGCACCTGAAAAAATGTTCAACATCCTTAATCATCAGGGAAATGCAAATCAAAACAACCCTGAGATTCCACCTCACACCAGTCAGAATGGCTAAGATCAAAAATTCAGGTGACAGCAGATGCTGGCGAGGATGTGGAGAAAGAGGAACACTCCTCCATTGTTGGTGGGAGTGCAGGCTTGTACAACCACTCTGGAAATCAGTCTGGCGGTTCCTCAGAAAACTGGACATAGTACTACCGGATGATCCAGCAATACCTCTCCTGGGCATATATCCAGAAGATGCCCCAACAGGTAAGAAGGACACATGCTCCACTATGTTCATAGCAGCCTTATTTAAAATAGCCAGAAGCTGGAAAGAACCTAGATGCCCCTCAACAGAGGAATGGATACAGAAAATGTGGTACATCTACACAATGGAGTACTACTCAGCTATTAAAAAGAATGAATTTATGAAATTCCTAGCCAAATGGATGGACCTGGAGGGCATCATCCTGAGTGAGGTAACACATTCACAAAGAAACTCACACAATATGTATTCACTGATAAGTGGATATTAGCCCCAAACCTAGGATACCCAAGATATAAGATATAATTTGCTAAACACATGAAACTCAAGGAGAATGAAGACTGAAGTGTGGACACTATGCCCCTCCTTAGATTTGGGAACAAAACACCCATGGAAGGAGTTACAGAGACGGAGTTTGGAGCTGAGATGAAAGGATGGACCATGTAGAGACTGCCATAGCCAGGGATCCACCCCATAATCAGCATCCAAACGCTGACACCATTGCATACACTAGCAAGATTTTATTGAAAGGACGCAGATGTAGCTGTCTCTTGTGAGACTATGCCGGGGCCCAGCAAACACAGAAGTGGATGCTCACAGTCAGCTAATGGATGGATCATAGGGCTCCCAATGGAGGAGCTAGAGAAAGTAGCCAAGGAGCTAAAGGGATCTGCAACCCTATAGGTGGAACAACATTATGAGCTAACCAGTACCCCGAAGCTCTTGACTCTAGCTGCATATATATCAAAAGATGGCCTAGTCGGCCATCACTGGAAAGAGAGGCCCATTGGACTTGCAAACTTTATATGCCCCAGTACAGGGGAATACCAGGGCCAAAAAGGGGGAGTGGGTGGGCAGGGGAGTGGGGGTGGGTGGATATGGGGGACTTTTGGTATAGCATTGGAAATGTAAATGAGTTAAATACCTAATAAAAAATGGAAAAAAAAAAAAAAGATTAGTTAAGTGACTTCTGGTTATATACAATTATCCTAAAATATGCTACAGAGTCAGCCTCAATTACCAGAATGGAAAAAAAGGGAAACGCAGTTCTAACGTGGTACACTGCCACTGAACAAACACACGAAACTCTGTTTATAAGGGGCAAAGGGAAGATGGATTTGGGGAAATAATTATCAGACTCCACCAAAGCCACAAACAATAAAAAAGATCAGAGGAAACAGCAGACCTGTACACTAGAGCAAGAGAACACACATTATAATGATGAGTGTTTAATGCTGCCTCCATTTCCAAGGCATTTGTACTTTTCAAAGTGCATTTTTGTGAATTCAATTCCCCCGTTTAATATACTTAATAAAATAGTAGAGCATAAAGATTTGATGTTTCACTAAGCAGAAATAACCTAGGAAAAGCTGAACACATGATAAATGGGAAGGAGAGAGAAAAAAAAAATCATGTCTGGTTGAGTCCTAAGTTGTTTCTTTTGCTTCTTATGGCTGTTATCTTCCCTTTGTAGTTGGTTTGGATTACTGTTATAGCCTCATGTCATTTAAAGAATGATGCAAAAGTCCTTCAGTGCAGAGGAGACGAAGGGATTAAGGATCAAATCTAGCCTGATTGTCCAATGCTCATGACAAACAAGCAAGTTCCTTGTCTTCTGAGCCCCAGTCTCCCTATTTGTAAAATTGATAAAGCCTACAGCTTTCCTAGGATCCCAAGATAATTTCTGATTCAGTATGTACTGGTTGGATGCTTCTGTGTTCTTTGACATACTCTGCTACTACTTGTAAATAAAGGCACTGCAGAGTGTTAAGAGAGTAGACTCAAATTGGAGTAAGTGGAGAATTTTGACCTGGCTAGATGGGTTATGTAGCCTGAAGGCAAGATGTGGTGAGCTTTTGTGTCACCTCACAATGGCACTCTACCCACCCTAGGCCTCCAGGAGCATCATGAAGTCATAGAGAGGCTGTGGTGCCTTCTCTGCAGGAGGTGACAGGTCAGAGGAATAAATATGAGAGGGCAGTGGGAAACATTTGTAGGAGAGGCCACTGGCTTTTATTTCCCCCGAAGACAAAGCATTTGAGGCATGGAGCTTAGAGTAACGCTAACACAACTCCTGAGGAACAAATCCCAAGGGATTCTGAGCCAAGTCATCATCCATGTTCTCTCCCTTCTGCTTCCAGGCTGCTACCAGGCTCCGGCATTCCCTCTGAATGATGATGTCCTCGCATCCCCTGTTGCTAAGGCAGCAGATCATGGGATAAAACTAACTGGTTCAGATCCCTGACTGAGTACCACTGAGACAATCATTTGCCAAGAAGAAACCAGGAAGTCCATTCACCGCAGTTTCTGAGGCTGATGTGGTTGTTCTGGGAAGGCATGGAATCCTTTCAGTGTCTTTGGTTCTCAGTGGAGGTCATTTTGGGTTGGGTTGGGTTGGGTTGGGTTGGGTTGGGTTGGGTTGGGTTGGATTGGGTTGGGTTGGGTTGGGTAGAGTTTGAGCTGAACTGAGTCTAACTGAACTGGGTTTGGTTGGTTGGTTTAGTAGGTTAAGAAACAGAGAACAAAAGCACAGGGAGGGAATGAGAGGGAATGTCACGAGACATGTCCAGAGCAGGAAGCTTCAAGACTAGAAGTCTGTTTTTGGAAAGATAACCCTAAGCCACCTCAAGGGTCCAGAGCTAATGCATGTGACAGCTGATTCTAATCTACAGGGAGCTGATGTTGAAGGATTTTGAATGAATACAGTATGACTGAATACAGTAAACAAACAGATATTGTTAACAGCTCAGCGGAGTGGATGAGAGACAAGAGTAGAGGTGCACTGAGGGCCTGGAAGGTAAGCCAAGAGTTAACATGAGATTAACTATTGCCGGTGGGAACTCTTCCTGGACAGCAAATGTTGAATCAAGAATGAGAATGGAGTGTCTTATCCCAGGAGCATGTGCCGAGCCATGTCAGATATTGCTCATGATTATTCTCTCTCAACTGTATAGATGGAAGAGGTAAGGCTGATCCCAAGGGAAAGCCCAGGACTCTCTGGAAACAACCCCAGACAATTCTATCAGGACAGTGTGTGGAATGGAGTGTGGAAATCAGACTCCTTTTGATCACGGATAGCAGCAATTGCTGTCAGGTTGATAAGTAACTTGAATGCTCTTGATAAAAGGTTTTCTGCACATGTAGAGATGTATTTGAGAGGCACAGCTGGGCCATGTTTCTAGTCTATAATTGTGAGAGCCTTGAAGACTGATTCTAGGGCCCAGTCCTTTACTTTGTCCTTTCGCCCCCTCCAAGTCACTACAGAAGTAACTTCTCATTCCAGCTACAGCCCGAATCAGATATTTGGAAAGTATCATCAATATTTTCTGGGAAATGTGGCCATTTCCTAACATTTGTATTCATTTCTTTGAGCTGTTGGCTTATTTCTGAATATTAATTTAAATCCTCTTCTAATTTTAATTAGAGGAGGATTTAATAGTGTTCTGTTCTACTTATTTTTTTTTCCTTCCTCAAAGAAAGGATGTTAACTTGAGCAATCCAGGATTTAAAGTATCTGTATTTATTCTGGGACTTAACAACAATGAGTGGGGATTAATATTTGGATGGGGAATATAGAAGCTCATTCACTGTGCCTTTGGAAATTAATTAAAAATGTTTTAAGATTTTTTTAATGGGCTACTTAGTTAAATCACCCTGAAATAATGAACCGGTATAAGAAGAGCTTAGTACCAGGCTTAGGTATCTGAGTGCTTTTGCAACGCCTGGCTTGATCTCAACTTAACACACATTAATTCCTTTCTTCCCTATCCCACTTCTTATCCCACAGTCTGTTTTCTCATCCCTCTGCCTCTGCTCCCCTATCTCTGCGTGTGTGTGTGTGTGTGTGTGTGTGTGTGTGTGTGTGTGTGTGTGTGTGTTACTATGCTGTGCATGGGTAGATCAGAGGACAACCTTGCGTGTCAATCCTTACCCTCCACCTTGACAAAAGGTCTCCCTATCTCTCACTGATGCCTGTGCAAAACTACCTACCCAACTAGTTTCCAGAAAATCTTGTCTTCACCTCCCATGTCAAGGTTAGGTACTGAGGGATGACAGACACTTGTACTACTGTGTCCATCTCCTATGTGACTACTAGGAATCCCAACTCAAATCCTTAAGCTTCTGCAGTGAGCACCTGACCCACTTGACCCTCTATCTCCACATTCCCCACTACACTCTAACTACAGCATCACTCGTCTCCTGCTTTTCTTCATGGCATACTAGTTCATGTCTGTTGTTTTTAAATACTGGGATTTGCATTTAGCAAGGAGTCTTTCCATATATCTATGAGGCAGTATGCTGCTTCAGTCTATGAATTCAGTGCTCGGTAACCACATCTGGGCTCTTCAAAAGTCTGTATTTGTTTTTCATCTCCAGTCGCCTTCCCCCACTTTATGTATCTGATATAATTCAACATGTTTCTCAGAAATGAATCTTCTAGGTGGTACTTACATATCTCACCTTCAAGCCTTTCTATCCTTTCAGAAGATGCATCTGTATTTATAGTAAGAATCCACAGTGTGTTTAAACATCTGCCTCCTTTTCTACTCTATCACACTTCAGTGTCTGCATCTGTGTTCCACCCACCCAGCTTATGTTAGGATTTACGACTAATGAATGCTCAGGCACCTCAACTCATACTGTAGCCGGCTTCTCTCAGGTTGACATGATCTAATGACACAAAGAAAATTGGATTGTTTTTAAACATGCCAAACAAGTCATACATTCAGTTTTGCCTACAGAATGAGTTGAGCTCTGTTCACTCATGTATTGAAAGTTCTCTTCTTGCACTTATTAAACCCCAAGTGAAAGCAATAGCAAGAAGGCAGAATCTCAATAGTTTAGAATTCACAATTTCCCATTTTAAGGAATACCACTGGTGCCTGGAACTGAACTGTAATAGCAAAAGCATAGTCTTATCCCACTGTTGTTATATGCAGGGAGTTTACACACACACACACACACACACACACACACACACACACACACACTGGGAGTTTTTCTAGTCTTCCTTTCTGCTGTGAAGGAGACAAAAAGCAAGTCCTCCTCTCTGCCCCTTGCTTCAGCTTCTGATTGTCCCTGGAAACAACCTGTGATGTATAGTGAGGATGAAGTGTAGAGACAGGAAATGAGAACCAGACTCAGAAACTGTCATCTAAACAGACTTTTCTTTAAAGTCTAGGATTTAACAAGCGTACCTGAAGCTTACTTCCAACAGTAAATTCCCCCCAAATAATACTCATATAAAATTTTGGAAAGCTAGGATTTTATTAAACATATTATCAAAAATAATTTCCTCTGCCTGGAAACATCTAACCCCTACCAACCCTTCTCCCTCTTATTTTATGCATAGAGATAAAGGTCATTGACTAGCAGCTTTCCAGTCTTAGGCTGGGGTTTCTCATCTGGGATGGTTTGACTGAGAATTGCCTCCATAGGCTCACATATTTGAATGACTGGTAGCCAGTTGGTAGAAATGTTTGGGAAGGATTAGAAAGTGTGGCCTTGTTGGAGGTGGCCGGTCATTGGGAGTGGACTTTCAGGTTTCAAATAATCTGCACCATTTCAGTCTCATCTTTTACCACCTACTTGTGGACCAAGATGTAAGCTCTCAGATATCACGGCCACCATGGCTTTGCTCTGTCATTAGGGAATCTAACCCTCTGAAACTAGACCCAAAGTAGATACTTTCTTTTATAAGTTGCTTTGGTCATAGTATTTTCCATAGTAATAGAAAATTAACTAAGACCTGGGGAGCCCCATCATGTGTCAACCTGCCTCAGGCATATTGAGCAGTACCTGCTCAGAGAACAAAATTAATGTGGCAGGGCCTTTCCTCTTACAAGTCCTCTTCCTGCCTCCCTTGCAAAGGAATAAAAATGAATACATGTCTAAGCTTCCCAGTCTAAAAAATATTGTGTTCTGATTTCTCCTTTAATCTTCTGTGACTTGAGAAATTAGATAACAGAATTTATTAGAATTACATAGGAAAGAAGGATTAAATGTTGTTAAAGGAAATTACAAAATACATCTAGAAAGACACTCAGGAAATATGTCTAGAAAGACACTCAGGATCAGATCAGAACAGTGAGAATACATTTGGAAGGCATCATCCTACGTGAAGCAAGTATTCCATTAACAATTTTTTAGCCTGTGTCCCGTTCAGTGTTCTGATTGTTCTCTCAAAAGTGGAACGATCCCAAGGGCCGAGGTTCTGAATGAATTCAAAAAATGAAACGTATCTGAACACCAGCATCCATCTCTCCGTTTTCTGACTATGGTTCCAGTAGGAACCAGCCACTTCACACTTCCACCACCATGTTTCCCCTGCCATAGTTGGACCACACCCTCAAACCCTGAGCCCAAATAGATTCATCTCTAATTTTAAAAAGACGGGGTAAAATAAAATAAAGATGCCATCTCTGAGGCCCCAGAGCTCATACTGTGATTAGTTTAGGTGTAGGAAGGCAACAAACCTGTGATGTCATAATTGGTGGCCAGAAGAAAGAATAGTCAGGAGTTCTGTGCACCCCCTGCGTTATTGGAAAAAAGTGGGCTACTGAAACCATTCCTCCTCGAGCCTGCTGACAAGTGTGGGGCCTGCGCTTTGTGAGGAAGAATGGATTACTATCAGAAGGCAACAGGGAGTTGTGGGTGGGCTATGGAAAGGGGAAAACCCCTGATGCCCTGATCCAATTTGTGTCTTGGGACTGTGGTATTGAGAAAGCTAACTGTTGGGTTTACAGAACATCCTCAACATAGAGTTTACGTCATCATAAAGTTCCATAATCTTATTGTGAATGTAGTAAGTTCTGATTATGTGAAACTAAAATAAGGGAGATGTGCAATGTCCAGATAAGAGTCCATCCTTTGAAGTCAATGTGGACCAGCTTTAATCTTCAAGAGTGTCTGAAAAAAGACCTTTGCTGTAAAGAAGTGTGAGTGGTATCACAGAAAAATAAGAACCAGAAAACTCTAGGGAACTGAAGTTAGAAAACCTCATTTATTTTACTTATGCAGTATACATTTTCAAATGTTTCCTTAGTTTGCTGTAGTTTGAATAAATTTTTTCTTGTAATATGATTAATCTGGTTTGTTTGTTTCCTTCCATACAGCGTATCACCCGAGTACCTACTCTGTATCAGGCACATTGCCAGGTAGTCTGTCAGTCTTTAAATTTTCATAAAAAACACTAAGTGACAGCTCTTACTGTCATCACATTGAAGGTGATAAGACTATGCCACCTTACCAAAAGTTAGACTGGCTGCTTTGTCAGCAGTCCTTCCAAGACCACCACGCTTGGCCAAACAATTAGCAATGGGTTCCTGTCTCAGTTGTGCAAGCAGATTATCTGATTATTCCCTTCTGTGACCCAAAATTCCGGATGACTGCTTTGCTATTCCTGGGGTCATCTTCTTTAATCTTACCAGCTCGCTCAGGTGAAATTCAAATAGTAGTCCATACACTGGACAGGCAACAGATTCACAATAGTAACTCCGTTGTAGATACCTGCTCTTCAGAAATTCTGTTGACAAAGCAGACCCAGAACATTTATTTTGAAACTTCGGCCTGTGAAATTCTGTTGAATGGGCTTATGACCTGCAGGCTCATCCTTTTATCCTTACCCAGAGTCCTGAACTCTCCAGAATTTGGCTAACATAATAGAAAACTAGAACCAGAAACACAAGAGCCTTCAGAACCTTCAAGAAGTTCATGTTCTGAAGCATGAACATTTTCTCTTAGTGCTGGTTGATACCTTCTGGTTGCCCCTTAACTCATTTTTCCCAACTTGGAATCTTGTTACTCTTGGTTTAGAAAGGACCTCAATATGGCTACCTATAGACTGGTCAGCCCAGAGCACAGGTGAGAAGCTAGATTAGGAAGTTTTGGCTTGGAGCAGGAACACAGCAGGTAGTAGTAATGAAGATATGAAAGCAAAGAGGTGGAGCCAAAGATAAATTGTAAAGCCTATCTGGGAGAGTAGACATCCATCCAGACTCCAGACATCCACATAGGAATCCCTCCAAAGGAGTTTCCATCATCAAGGACCAGGCACCTACAGTCTGTGTTTAAATAAAGTTTTATTGGGCCATGTCAGACTGGCTTGTCCAACCCGCTGCCATGGGTACTTCCATGCCTCCCAGGCAAGCAGAAGTTCTTGAGGAGAAAATCTTAAGGCCCATAAAGCCATAAACATATAATGTCTTCTTACAGAAAGGTAAACCCAGAATCATCCTAAGATTCTCTGGAACTGTCCAACTTAAAAGGATTTTTCATTCATACTAAACTAATTCAGTGGGTCACTTCTACCTTCTACGTAGTACTTCTCTATAGCAGGCATAGTTATCCTGTGCATTAGTCAGGGTTCTCTAGAGTCACAGAACTTATGGAATGTCTCTATATATCAAGGGAATTTATTGTAACAACTTACAGTTTGGAGTCTAACTAATCTAACAATGGGCAGCTGTGAATGGGAAGTCCAAGAATCTAGTAGTTGCTCAAACTCATGAGACTAATTGTGTCACCTGGTCTTCTGTATAAGCTGGATTCTTGAAGAAGTAGGTTCTAAATAGATACACTGGTAAATAAGTGCAAGCAGGTGAAGAACGGTGAGTCTTCCTTCTTCCAATGTCCTTATGTGGGCCTCCAGCAGACGGTGTGGCCCAGATTAAAGTAATGGACCACCATACCTGGATCTGGAATTTGCTTTGTCCCCACCTGGTCTTGAACTCAGAGATTTGCCTGCCTCCGTCTCCTGGGGTTAAAGGTGTGTACTACCTTACAGGGGTCTAAGCTTTTCATGGCCACTATGCCTCAAGATCTCCATGTTCAGATCTGGGTTAGAAGCCTGTGTCTCCAGTCTCATGATGTGGATCACAAGTGTGCTTCCAGGTCTGGATTGTAGTTCATTCCAGATGTAGTCAAGTTGACAACCAAGAATAGCCATCTCATCTTGCAACCATGATCTTGCTACATCTAGATTCAGGACATCGTCTTCTGAACAAAGATTCCCAAGACACTGTTCAGTCCTTAAGCAAACAGCAGCACTTGCAGTATAGTCTTCTGTCACAAAACAATTACTGAAGTGAAGCCTACAGATGCATCTCCCTGGAATATGCTCTCATGTGTCATTCAAATCTAGTGAAATGTCACAGCCTTGAAGAAGGGATCACCAACCACATGATCCAAATAAAGACACTGTTTCCTCTGCTTGCCTTAAAGTCTCCAAAGCTCCCAGCACTAAGTCCCAGTGTACTATGGAAGCCTTTGTCTAGCTCTGACCTCTTCTCAATGGGGCTGTGGACCTCACTTACATCTTTCAGTGCCACTCTGCCAATCCCTATGAACTTAGCTCATTCACCATATAAACGCTGAGATGAATAATGAATGATGCCAATCACGAGATTTCACCTCCCATCACAGTGTTAAGATGAGTTTTAGAAAGAGGGGAGACAGTGGTTTGGGGAAACAAATGCAATACAATTACAAAATACAAAATACAAAACATGAACTACATTTTTTTAACTTTAGGGCATGCCAAAGTGTCTAATTGAATCATGGAAGAAAGCACTTTTCTTTTGTAAGATGGTGAAACCATGAAGCACAGTGACTGACAAATGTGTGGAGTGGCGTGGATCTGAGTTTAAATCTGAATATTTGAGCCTTTCAGATCAAGAACAAACACATACACACAGAGTGGTTAGAATTACTTAGCACCAGGGGTAATTCTGTGGGTTGAGGGTGAGTTATCTATAATAGTTGAACAAAAGTGTTCTAAATCTCACATTTTGTTTTTAGTTGCTCTTTGACAATCCCTGATCTGAAGATCTGGAAACCCCTGACTACTGTTCCAGCTGAAGCCCTTTGCTGCACTAGCAACCACTAGAGATGCTTGCTGTATAGTGAAAGGGGTGTTGTGGGGATGCGCACTACCTGCCCTCTAGCCCCTCAAAGAACTCTACCAGACTTCACTTCCTCTTCTAGCTGGACCTCTACATGCAGCAGATGGCACTGTTCAGACCCCATTCCACCCTCTGGTCCATATATATATATATATATATATATATATATATATATATATATATATTCAACTTAAAAATATACATTTTTACATTCACATTTCTCTTCTATTTAATTTATTTTTTTCAGTTATTCACTTTACATCTCACTCACTTTTTATGATCAGAGTAAAACTAAGAACTAAAAGGCAGCCCTGTCACGGTGAGATCTCTTCCCGCAACCCCCATTGCCTTTGGTGACGGGCAGGAATCACTTCCTGGGAACTCATGAGAAAAGCTGCCTTCTTTTGCCACAGTCTGACCTTAGGCAGCTCCATACCAAATGTGTCATTAAAGCGAGCTTTATGCCTTCACTAGCCAAAGCCGTTTCCTGTAGAGAGAGCTTCTAGCCACCACTGGGTGTAACCAATGCCTATAGCCAAAGGCTGGGCCCCTCCAGCAAGGCAGAGATCCCTTCCCTCAGGCTTGTCACCTGCCAGAGGGCTGCCCAGGACTCCAGACATTTTAGGGGAAAATACTTCTCAGCATACAAGATGCATTTTATGCTTTAATCGAAATAACAGCTTTTTTTTCCATTGCTGCAGCTAAAAGGCACCCTGTGACGAGAGAATCCTGAGTCCTGGGAGAAAGGAATGAGAAGCCAAGAAATGTTCTCTCTGGGACACTACCTCACTGTGGTAAGGAAAACAGTGACATCAAACCACGCTGAGTAAAAAATGTCTTCTTTCCCTTTCAAGAGAAAATATCCGGCTCAGCAAACAAAGAGCCCTTCAAAACTTTAGGGACTTCTAATTACAACAAATACACTTGGCTGCAAAGTGACATCTACCCTAAGATTTACAGCCTCTAGCTGCTTAGAAACTGCTAGGTTTTCAGCAGGATACTTTTGGAGACTGGAGTCAATTCTTGTTTGCCTATGAAGTTGAGGGTCTGGGGATTCCTAAACAGTCAAATTAATTCAGTTGGTAGTGATTGAATAAAAGACCCAGGTTTCATTTCTATGTCTACTGCTTTACGGCTGGCTAGGTTTTCTAAGACAAATCTTAACCTATCTGAACCCCATCCAGTTCTTCAAATGCGGTTTGCCAAAACTGCCTGCCTTTAAAGTCAAGTTGAGGAGGTAAGCGTGCATTTTAAGGTGACTGAAGCAACATGTTGTACTTCAGAGCCTGAAGTAATACTTTCATATTACTTTTTTTTTGCCACCAGACCCTTCACTTTAGAGCGGATGTAGAAAGAGCTTATGACAATAACTTTTAAATCTAAGGAAGATTTAATGGACCGGGCAGTGGTGGTGCACACCTTTAATCCCAGCTCTTGGTAGGCAGAGGCAGGTGGATTTCTGAGTTCCAGGCCAGCCTGGTCTACAGAGTGAGTTCCAGGACAGCCAGGGCTATACAGAGAAACCCTGTCTCCAAAAAAGGAAGAGGAATGAGAAGAAGGAGGAGGAGGAGGAGGAGGAGGAGGAGGAGGAGGAGGAGGAGGAGGAGGAGGAGGAGGAGGAAGAAGATGTAATGGAGACTGAGAAGGTTAGTGTGGAGAAGAAAAGGCTAAAGGGGTCACGAAAACATCTTCAAATAAGTGAAGTGGGAAAGTTACAGGCATCAGGGTTACGAAAGAGATCGGAAATCAGTGGGAATGACAGGGAGGTGGGCATTAGTTTCAAATGGGATCGGCATGGAATAAGAATTGAAAGCGATCTGTAAAGTCGGAGAGGTCTGAGTTCTTTTATGAGTTTGGGAATTTTTGTTTACTTCCTGGGTCTTGATTTGGTTTCTGAGAAAAGTGGAGCCAGTTATAATTCTGAGAGTCAATGGTGAAATGAACAATAAGTGCTTGGTCGTATAAAACATTCCACCCTGGCTCATAACCATAAAATGGACTGTAACATGACACTGTGTGATTACAGTAATGGCTATTCAAATTTTTCTAGTGTGCACAAAAACATCAGAGAAGTGGGGGGTATGGATTTCTGGGGTTTAGGGAAAAGGAGAACACAGATAGCAATCTCTCATTATTGTGGTCCTGAATGATTTCTGTTGTCAACAATTTTCTTTTGGCTGTCGTGTTTGTTTTTGACTAACAGCCTCACTGAAATAAAATTAATATATTCGTAAAACTCACCTTGCCAAAATGTTCCAGCCAGTGGATCTTAGTATGCCCAGAACTGTGCAACTATCTGGGTACCACTATCTGAGAACACCTTTGTCACCCATTACCTGTTAAGGACTCCCACAGGTTTTTACATCCACTTCATATTTGTCTTCCTTCTCCTTCCTGGTAGCCACCAATCTTTCTGTCACTGTCCCTTATAAATGGAGTCACACAGTACACTACTTGGGCTTTTCTAAATTAGATTAATTGCAGTGGAATGATCAACCCTAATTTGGATAACACCATGGCATAGTTGGAGTCCATGGGTGGGGTCCACGGGTGGAACCCATAGGTGGAGTTCCTGAACTGAACAAAGTCGGGGGGGGGGAGGGGGGTAGTGAACCAAGCACCAGTTCATGTGTAGGCATGCCCCCACCTGTGCTCTTTCTTGCCTTCAATCTTTTTCTTTTCCCTTCCTGAATGGAGCCACCTCTTGCTCCTTTCTTGCTCCTTTGGCCATGTTTTCCCATCATTAGTCAAAATAAACCCTCTCTGGGCAGGCCCCATGCCCAGCAGCAGATGAACAATACAGTATTAACTCAGTGGCACTTTCGACACTGCTGTTTTCTTCTTCTTCTTCTTCTTCTTCTTCTTCTTCTTCTTCTTCTTCTTCTTCTTCTTCTTCTTCTTCTTCTTCTTCTTCTCCTCCTCCTCCTCCTCCTCCTCCTCCTCCTCCTCCTCCTCTTCCTCCTCCTCTCCTCCTCCTCCTCCTCCTCCTCTTCTTCTTCTTCTTCTTCTTCTTCTTCTTCTTCTTATTCTTATTCTTATTCTTCTCCTTCTTCCTTCCCCTCCCCCTTCCCCTTCTTCTCCTCCTCTCCTCCTCCTCTTCTCCTTCTCCTCCTCCTCACCCCTTCCTCCTCCTCCTTCTCATTATCATCTTCTTCCTTCTTCTTTTTTTAACTTTACATGCCTTTGTGTATGTATTATGGTTCCCGATATTTTATGTGATTTCTGTGTCTATGAACATGTGTCTCCACATCTATATGTGTTTCTTGTGCTTCTTCTTTAACTCCTTTTTTCTGTTTGGTTTGATTTGTACTACTCCAGTCTGTTAGTTTTATGTGTTTTTGTTGTTGTTGTTGTTGTTGTTGTTGTTGTTATTGTTGTTGTTGTTCAATTAAATTTTTACAATTTTTAGGTGCCTGTTTTCTAATGCAGAGAGAAAGAAAGGGGGGATTTGGGTGGGAGGGGAGATGGGAAGGATCTGGGAGGAGGTGGAAGAGGGAAAACGGTAATCAGAATAGATTGTATGGGAGAAAAATGTATGTTTTCAATAAAAAATACACAAATAAACCCCATCTTCTCTAAGTTGCTTTTGTCAGGTGTTTCATTACAACAAGAAGAAAAGCAACCAACACCGAAGCTCTGGCATGTCTCACATACATGGATTTTAAGTATGCGCTCTCATGGTGTGGCTGGTTCCTGCTCTTGCTGCCATCCTTGGAAGAAAAACACAATTTAAGTCTCTTTGATAAATACACTTTGTGCTCTTGATTCCACTCACAGCTCTCCACTTGTGTTGCTGCCCCAGTGCCCTATAGTCCTGGGGACTGCGGAGCTAGCATAAGGTTTGGAACAAAAACCCTGGATTCTCCCTTTTAGTCATTCTCAGAACTGTCGCCCAGTCGTCGGGGCCCTTTGCTTATCACTGTTAAACTCATGATCAGCTTGTGCCTCTCTTCCAAAGAAATCATGTGGCTTTGTAACTGGGCTGTGTTGAATCCATAGATCAATTTCAAAAGTGTTTTTGTCCTGACAATGTTGAGTTTCCTTTTGCATGGACAGAGGAGTGCTTTCCCCTCATTCGGATTTCTCTCTGTCTTCTTATAATAATAATAATAATAATAATAATAATAATAATAATAAAATAGTATAATAATTGGTTACTAACCGGTTTCTGTGTAGTATTTTTGAACACATTTCATTTGGTTGATCCTCCTCCCCAAACCCCTTTAGACCTCCCTGCCCTGCCCTACTTCTCCCATCATGCTGTTTATCCCTCGTACTCCTTTGCCTTGTTCTAGTCTCTTGCCCTCCTTCATTCCTGATTTCTCTCAGCAGTGTTCCAGTTACCAGCCTGGCACTCTTACTAAATGTATTCTTAATATTTTTATTATTGTTACTGCTGTGGTGAATGGAGCTATCTTCTTAGTTTTCTTGGTGTTTCATTGCTAGTATATCGAAATAGAACCCATTTTTATATAATGGTCTTGTGTCAGTTTAAGCTTTCAGTAAGAACACAGCCATGTGTGTAGGACTATTAGCTGAATCCTAGAGCTCACTTGTAAAACAAGTGCATTTTCAGAATGCCTCGCTTTATCTTTTGTCTCCTAAAA
The DNA here is from genome assembly GCF_000001635.26 of Mus musculus. Lineage (NCBI taxonomy): Eukaryota > Metazoa > Chordata > Mammalia > Rodentia > Muridae > Mus > Mus musculus. Next base: position 38,946,994 of record NC_000071.6, on the reverse strand, counting down.
TTGTTAGTAAGGTTGGCATTTTAAGCTTATTTTAATCAGAAAAATCATCTTAATTTGATATTCTTATTTGAAGCCCATTGCAAAAGAGATGGGGATCTGAGTGACAGGCGGGGACAGACAGGTGAGAATAAATGCTCTGGCTGAGGACCTGGAAGCCAGAATATTCGCTCCTCTGAAAGGCCGTGCAGCGTTATGCTATCTTTTTTCCTTTCATCAGAGTCTGTGGAGGAATGGAGTGCTTTTATTAATTAGCAAGCTGGAACCACAAGTAAACAAACACTAAGTCTTTGGAACGGTTTTTCAGATTGTGCATGAAGAAATCAACAACTGTGGTTCAATCTCTGCTTCTTGTTTTACAGTTTGGATATTTTTCTCCCCAAACCACTTCTGCTCTTGTTCCCAGGGGACCTAATTCCATTTTCAATTTTAACACCATTCTCATTTTCAGAATCACTGGTACAGCACGCAGAAACAGAAATAGGGGCCACTGACTAATCCTGAAGCTATAATTGTCCAGGACACTCCCCTCCACAGATGACAGAGACACACATGCACTGCCTGCCTTTCAGCCCTCCTTGCTTTGGCCCAGCCGCTGGTTTGCATATCTGTCTCCCCACAGGCCATACTAAAAGGAACTTCTGATGCATCCCTTGAGCTCAGAGTGAGGTGGTTAGCTCAAACTAGATATTGAGAAAATGTTTCCCAAAGGAGTCTTCGAGAAACTTCCCTTTGAGTCTCTGCTCTGCCCTCTTGGTCCTCAGACAGCTTTACAAATAGAACTGCCTCGGTGTGCTTTTCCAAAGCATCTCTTGTGACATTTCTTGTGGGAAATAATTCTACCAGAAATCAACAGAGTATTTGAGCACCTGCTGAGTGGGAAGCTCTGGCAGATGTTGTGGGCCATGCAGAGAACAAAGCTTTGGATCTGCCCAGGGATGTAATTTCGGTGACAAACAGAAGAAGCACAGCCATTGACCAAGCCTTGCATATGCCAGGAATGGTGCTTGGATGAGAGTAACCCATTTCCATGAAATAAGTCCACTTGTCAGCACCTGTGTTGTCTTCTTCCACAAAAGTGAGCTAAGCAACTGGTTCAAGGGCATGTAACCAAGGTGATACTTATATCTGAGTTGTCTAATACCAGCATCTGTACGTGTGACCCAGCACAGTTTGCTGAATGCAGCCTTGGATTCCATCATGTTAAATCCAACAAATCTTGGATGAAAAGCAGTTAAAAGAAAATACAAATGTTTTTCCAATTATTGCTTAAACAATAAAGTACAATGGTTATTTCATAGCCTCCATATTAAATTATTAGATATGACTTAAAGTACATGTAAAGGTGTGTGGAAGTTGTACTAATTATTATGCTGTTTGACATAAGGGATGGAGTATCACACAGCTTGGTTTGGGGGGGGAACCTTGAAACCCTTTATGGATAGTGGAATATATGCCTAGCCTAGCCTGCACCCAAAAGGCTACAGAGTAATCCATAGATAGAAGTTGTCACTCTTCCAGCATCATAGGAGAACTTTAGGCTGGAATAGTCATTTATGGAAGCAAAGCAATAGTAGAGTTGAGTTAACTGCCAAGAGCTGAGCCTGAGCTAAAACCAACAATAAGCAGTTCTAAGCCTGAATGACACTTTAGAGACAGGGACTTCAGGCATCCTGATGGGGTGGTAGTGAGCAATAGCTGATGTGCTTTTCTGAACAGCCAAGATCAAATATGACAAGCAGCCTGCTCTTGTGAGCCTTTCATACTGAGTCAGATTTGCAATAAGATCTGTCTGATAAGAATTTTAAAACAACCTAATGAGATAGAAAGGGGTAAAATGGATGTTGCTATTTATTTAAGGCCTCCAGGAAATGGACTGGGAAAGTGGCATTTCACCAGATAACCCAAGAAAGGAACCATGGCAGTACTGAGAAATCTAGGCAGGAAGTTGGAGGAAGAGGCAACAGAAAACCCCCAAATCCATGAGATAAAGCGTTCCTGCTAGAAATATGGACAAAAAGGACATGTTTATGACAGAAGTAAAACAAGTGAAGGTATGAAGCCCTGGATGTGACCTAAACAGGGTCTATGAATTCATAGGAACCACAGCCTGGCATCCTACATTCCTCTGCTCAGGACTCCTGTACATTTTCCTGCATGGTATCTGATACACGGGCAATGCAGGGGTCCTCTGTCTTTTAAATAATCCTCCAGTCAAACGCTACTTGTAAAAGGGAGATGATGAGAGATGGCCTGATATGTATATGTGAGAAGAATTGTCTCTTGGACTTGGATGTTACAGAAGCTAAAGAAAAGGAATCAGCCATAGTTGCTAAACTGGCAAACCAAACCTCGGCACCTGTGGTAATAAAAGATTGGAGGAGAACACATCAAACATGGCATATGATATATGCATTCCCTATGCCAAATGTCTTTTTATTCTATGAATAGTGTGGAAGAGGTGATGTATACATTTTTAAAGTATTTTTGACTATACCAATTGCAGGGGGTCAGGAAAATAGCAAGCTATCTGGGACATGACCACCATTGCAGACATGAGCAGATGAAGAACTTTGCAGAAAATTTTATGTTGATGCAAGCAGACAGCCTTCAGAGTCCTGGAAGTATGTAGGCATACTGAGGAATGCTTTTCTTGAATTATCTCATTGTATCTCTGGAAGAATTTGAACATGAGGTGGATCTTCATTTCACAACTACAGCACGTGAGACCAGGAAAGGATGGAAAAGATGGACCATTTAATCATGGTTACAGTCAAGAATGACATCTGATCTTTGTCTAATTAATATTCTTATCTTTAACTTTATATATCAGCTCACACCTAATATTTGCATCTAAGTTGCTTAAATCAAAGATTATGAAAACTTCCTAGTAACTTTCTGAAATGGATGTACTAATATCCACATAATACCTGGAGTGAAGACTTCTATTTATATGCTGGGAGAGAAAGAGGATAGACAGCAAGTTAATTGAAATACAGGAAGATAATGTAGGTCTTGCATAATCGAGTCTGCTCTTGGTGATGTTGGATAATAGGTATAAATAATAATACATACAAGTTCAAATTCAGACATTTCAGGTACAGACAAATATTTTAAATATATGATTCCCTTTATATTATCCTTATCAACTTCTAAAGTCTCAAGCAAGCTTGGTAGATTCAGTATTCATCCTTCACTCTTCAGTTTTCTCAGGTCCTGAAACTGCTGGATTCAAGCCACACCAAGCTCACGTAGCCCTCTCCAACCTTACAGAATGCTTCACTGCCTATCTCTGAAGCCCATATCTAATCATCAATGCAGCTACTGGGAAAGGCAGCCTGGTTTTCTGTTTTAGTGCCCTGTGGAAAATCTCCCATTTACTTAAGAAAACAGAACTTCCTTTTGGGCAAGTAACTGTACCCAGCCTCAAGAGTTAGAGCAGCTTCACTACAAGGAAGCCTACTCTAGTCCCTAAAGATGTAAGACATACAAAACACATTGTTTACATCCACCACATAGCAGTGAAGTCTAACAAGAGTGCCAGGCATCTCTGTCACAGTGTCTTAGGGTATTATTGCTGTGATTAGATGCCATGATCATGACAATTCTCATAAAGGAAAAAATTCAATTGAGGCTGGCTTTCAGTTCAAGATTCAGTCCATTATCATCATGGCAGAAAGCATGATGGCATGCAGGCTGGTGTGGTACTGGAAAAGATGAGAGTGCTACATCTGGATATATAGGCAGCAGGAAGAGACAGTGGGCCCTTAGGCCTTGCTTGAGCTTCTGAAATCTCAAAACCTGCACCAAGTGACTCAGTTCCTTTTACAAGGTTACAGCCACTCCAACAAGGTCATACCTTCAATCTTGACACACCTTATGAGTCTGTGGAGGCTATTTTTATTTAAACCACCACATAAGGCAATGTTTTCTACTTATTGACATGATTTTTAGCATGAAAGACACAAAAGCCAGAAAACAGCATCTCCTTTTAAGCCTATTGTGACTTAAGGTTTTACCCACCAATATACATCATCTGTTTCCTTGCTTGTTATAGTTGATGGTGCTCTGGCCACCTATCTACATTTCAAACATCTATTACCAAAGGAAATTGACACATTTGATTTTCTCATACTATCCCCAAACAACTTACAAAGTTAAGATCATATTAAATTGAACAATAACAAAATTTTAGGTATCTACCTTTTCAATTAGAAACTAGAGAGACAAACCCTAACTGGGACTTAAGATGGACACCACTATGATTGTTTGAGAAATTAAATTAAACGATCATTTGAAAAATGGGAAAGGGTTAAAATAGGACATCTACGCTGGCCTTAAATTACTGCATAATTCTGCCTCTCAGCTCAGTCTCTAGTGTTTACTTCTGAATACATCTACTTCTGTCCTTCTTTATATTCACCCTATCAGCCATAGTTCTCCACCAAGTTACCATCTACATTAATCGATAACTATGTATAAAACTAACTGCCTGACTATCTCTATTCTTATTTTAAACTCTTGTATTAAACTTCCCATTGATTCTTCGAGAGTTTCACAACATATACCCCAGTCCCACTCATCTCCCTATCTCTTTATATTTGCCCTTTGCCCTTGCAACCTCCCACATAATAAAAAACACACATACAAACAACAACAAAAACAAAGCACAGAAAACATCTCATCACGGAAGACATAGTATGTCATAATGTTTCCCACACTGTCTCCCTCTGTCCACATGTTTTCACTTCCAAACATTCATTGCAATGAGTCATTGGTCTGGTTCAAGATCTCTAGCTCTGTGGCATTGTCAACATTGGATCCTCATCGGGACTCCTCCAGGTTATCCTGTTGTCGCCCTGTGTCATGGAGATCCTTCAACTTTGGAACAGCAGGACTGGCTCTTTCATGTGTCTCAACCATTCACAGATGATATTGATTTTGGAGCGGGCCATCTCAGAGCCTATACCTTGGTCTGATAACAAAACTTGTCATGTTCTCCCTTATCCATACCACCAGCATGAATTCTCCAGCACTGCCCTGGCTAGGCTACCCAATGCCACTACCCAATGCCACCATCATTAGAAAGCAGGGTCAGCCTACTTGTTCTCATGCCTTCTGGGCCAACTCCCCTGCACCCATACCTCCAGAGCCAGTTTCTGCTGTGTTGCCCAGGCAAGGTACAGGGCATGCACTCCAGAATGATATAGCCAGTGAGGGGGGCTAGCTTTCCACTCTCATGCACTCCAGACCAGTTGTCCCTCACTCTTGCACTTGGGTAGGTTCACCTGAGCCCCTTCCATAAGGGCCAGCTCTGCTGTGTTTTCCAGGCAAGGTACAAAGCCCAGAGTTCTGCAGCCAGAGAGGAGCCAGGCCTGCTCATCTGTTCTCATGACCCCAGAATCAGCTCTCCTAACTGCCACAGAAGGTGGGAGGAGGCAAGTACCACCTCCGCACCCATGCCACCACACAGTAGACAAGTGGCTAGTACAGCTCTCCTGTGCTTGCCCTCAGGCTGGCCCACTCATCACCCATGACCAGGGCCAGCCCTTCTGTGCTGCCTAGGTGAGGTGCAGAACTCACTCTCCAGAGCACAGCAGCCAACAAGGGGCAGGGTCTCATAACCCTAGGGCTAACTATCCTTTGCTCTTGCCCTTAGGGTTGGCTCACCTGAGACTGCACCACCAGGGTCAGCTCTACTGTACTGTACAGTTTTGAACAGCCCTCTAGACCTAGGTGGCAGGGTTGGCCACTCACTAAAGACTATTCCTCTCCACCCTCAAGTCTCCAGCTCCATCTTCTTTCATAGTGCTCAAGCTTGTTCACTTCTTTCTCTTCTATCTGACCACCACATACTCAAACATTGTGATACATCCCACTGCAGGCTGGCCACACAGCTCATAGGCATCCATCCACTCTGCATAGTTTGTTGACAAACAGGAATCTGTGGCCCACCTATGTGTGCATTAGGTCTGTGGGTGGCATGTAGGTCTGCAGGTCTCTGTCTGTCTTCCTCCATTTGCCCTGTGCTGCCTGGATTTGATTTAATTTGATTTAATTTTTATGAGTCCTAGGCAAAAACAAAAACAAAACAAAACAAAACAAAACAAAACAAAACAAAACAAAACAACAACTTTGGCCACCAAGCCAGGCATCAAGCTAGGATAAACAAAGGTCTGCCAACTGTTCTACCCCTCCATGACAGAAGGATACCACCACCAATGAGATGTCTCTATGCCATTGTCCGGGGCGGGATTGGGGGGTGGGTGGGTGTTAAACTTATTATTTTCCAATAGTAGGCTGGGCAAGTACGCATAGCATCAGTCTGTCTCTGGTTGAGTGACAATACCCAGTCAACAATGTAAAGACATGGCCCCAGGTAGAATCAAGGCACAAGAAGAAATACTGATAGTTTAATGTAAGACAACACAATGAGGCAGATGGAACAGGGATGGGGAATACCCAACAAGGAGTCAGTAGGTAGGATGAAGACCAGATTGTCATAGGATGAAGCAATACAGACAAAAAAGCGCTAAAGGGCAGGAAATGTGAGGAGAGTTGGAATTATATTGCTGCAGAAAGGTATGTGCAGACCCAGGGTTTAAACCTTTGTATGAGTTCCCTTTTGACGTCATTATTTTTAACAAATCATGAGTATAAAGTGGAATCTGCCCCATGTACGTGGAACACAACCTAAAATGTGCAGAGCTGCTGGCTTCAGATTTCCATGAACCAGCAAATACCGATGTCACACAAAACACTCGAAATATCAGCACAGACTATAGTGTATTGCCAGTTTATACCACAGTCATGAGCACTGGGATACCATGAGGCAAGATGTGGAAAACAAGTTCCTGTCAGGGGAAGGACTGGTAGGGGAAAAAAAAAAAAAACCAACGAGATTCTTTCAAGACAATGAGACAATGAAAGGAGACCAAGAGAAATACACTCATCACTTGGAGAGTGGCCTTTTCCATTTTATATGTAGCCATCCCAGGTGACAACAGCTAAGAATTTCATTCATTATCCAACTCGGATTAGAATCAAGCATCCACACTGACTGACGAGCTAATTCACTTTCATCTTTGGGTCGAGTCTTCTAAACTCATCCTATTGAAAGTTGCTTTAATTGGCATTCCGTTAGAAGGTTAATACCAACTTACCAAAAATAACCTGGGAGGAAAGCAGATAAGACATAAAGGGAAAATGGATTCTAATAATGCAGATTCTCTCCTTTTATTTGAGCCTCTTCTTGGGAGCTGTGTTAACACGGTGACTCGATACCTTCCCCTGCAGCACATCTATCTGGTGGTCTCCATTGTCCTAGCACCGGGGTTGAGATTTTCTTATCTGCCAACCAATACTATTGATGACACACCATAGATACCCCCTTGCTACTCACAAGCTTGCTTTGTTTCTGTTTACTCCGTTTGGAATAACTACATTTTCATGTTTACCCTTTGAGAACTGTTTACAGATCCTGTATCTGAGAGGCTTCATTATAGTCAGCTCTTATTTGTCTCACAAACAGATTCTTCCTGCCCATCTGGTAGGAGAAAACAAAAGAGTTTCAAAGCCGGCAATTAGTCCTCAGCCTATAGGAGTTTCTTGTCTACTTGGCAAAACCAGCAGTTACCAACACACAACACACACACACACACACAAACACACACTTCACAAAAACTGGGTTTGTGAACTGCTACAAAACTGTAAAGAAATAGAGAGGAAAACAAACACAGCCTAAGAGAAGGTCATTTTCAGAAATTTTCAATTTGTCATTCCCAAAATACGGACAGTCTTATGACATGAAAATGATTGGTTTTGTTTTTATTTTTCTTACACTTGAGATTCTCATACATGTATACAATGAAAAAAAAATGATCATTTATACCTCCTGTTTCCCCACCTTCAGCTTCCTGCACATCCCACCCAACAGGTCTTCCTCCCAACTTTATGACAGTATGAGCAAGAGTTTGGGCAAGATGAGTTCATTTGCATACTCCCTTCACATTATAATCATATAATTGCCTTTCTCCTGAAGCCACAAAGAGCCATTGAAAGTTTAAAATTAGAATTTATTTAATTGGTTTTCGGTTCTTTCTCCAACTGTTCATTTTGCTTGGCCCCACACTAGTCCATTTCCAGTGCTGTGCTTCCTTGAAGACCACATGCACACTCTTATCTCTCTCTCTCAATCTCTCTCTCTCTCTGAAGCAAGTGGGGATAGTGACATCACTATGGTGTGACTCCTAGGGAACCAGAGGTCAGCATACATCAAAATCACTGTCTCTGTCACCATGGCGACCACTCCATTTGTTGAACACTTATGGAAGATGTTAGGGGTATGGTATGGTATGGTATGTGTGTGATTCACCCAGCCCTATGCATGAAGCTTCACATCTACTATATGAAGTAGGGATTGTTCTGTTTCACAGATAAGCACTGACATCCTCAGAGAATCCTGACAGTTGGTCAAGGATATCCAGTTGGATAATACCTATTTCTACAAAAACCTAAACCATGGTCTAGAGACTTGGGAAAGACACTGGATTGAGCAGAACTATACTGACTCACAGATATCCTAATAGTATGACTTCTGTGAGGAGCTAATATGCTAGAGTCCTCCCTTCCTGGCTTATTTTCAAATATCTGCCTGTGAGACACGAGGAACAGCAGGGAGGACTGCATGTGTTGAGTCCACATAAGATGGTCAAAAAAGCTGAAGTCTGGTGCCAGCTGGGTGTAGAAGCAGCAGCTACACTCTCGCAGACAGAAACAAACAGTAAGACACATGTGGGCTGATTTCTCAGAGTTCTGTGTTTGGGCTGTTTGTTGGAGGGTGAAATTTGTATTCAGAGTTTTCATTCCACTTAATCCTCTCTGTCAATGCCCTGACAGATATGCACAGTGTGTCTCCTAAGTGATTCTAAATCCTCTCAGGTTGATGAGACCAACCAACATACCTCCTTTACCTTGATCTTTTAAATACCCAGTCACCAATTTCTCCAAACTCCTCTCTTAACACAGCCTGCTGTACTTGATAAGAAGGCCAACCAAGCTGCTGGGGTTCTCAAGGACATACCAGGATGTTCAACCATTGCTTGCTGACATTTCTTGAGCTATTCTTGTATTTCAAATAGTTTCTGACCTACAATTCATATGTAATCTGTTTGTTTGGTATATACAAGTTGATGACTTTATATACCATCACTATACTCTCTAGGTAATGAACAGCCTTCACCTCTAAACATTGTGCATTTTACTTTTGTTGAAGTTTTTTAATGAGACTACAAAACATCAAAGATGCCCTCAACCCTTTGAGTTCTTAACACTGGGCTGTTTTCTGCAGGTAACAGCCTGCAGATGGAACTCTAGGCTATACTGACTTTGTATAACCAAAACTTCATATAACTTTTTCTACTTGGCAAAGGCATTCATTCATCAATCTTGAGAGTAATCTTACTAGAAAGGTAAACTTTTATCTTCTCCTTAAGGGATGATGTGTGTCCCTTACCTTCTGATAGTCTGCATTACCTCTGCTCTTTCAGGAACTTCGACCATGTCATTAGCTCATCCCCAGGGTTCTATCCAATGAGAGCATGGGTAGAAATGTGGTCTGAAATCACTGTCTAGTTAGATAGCTTATTCCAGCACTGTGAATTGATGGACCTGGGGGCTCTCATCGTTGTCAGAAGTCTCCAATAGATCATGGTGCTCATTCCTACTGAGCCAGCTCATTCTCAGATCCCTTTGTAAAGTGACGCTCCAGGCAACCCTCACCAATCAATACAGAATGGAATGTGAAGTTCTTTTCATCAAAAGACTCCATGAGAACAGTGAGAATACAAGCCGTATCCTGGGAGAAGATTGTTCACAATGTGTTCAACAAAAGATCAGCACCTAGACTGTACACAGAAAGCGTAGGGGGAAAAAAGAACATTAATGGTATAGTTACTATCTTTCTTCTAGAAAGATCCTAAGAGGAGGTAGCCTTATATTTCTGAGCTCAGGGATATAAAAACTAGGTACCATTAGAATGCACACCTGTTTGATGTAAACACAGCTGTGGGTGTGGCTGATGGCCCAACCTAGATTCTGTCCTCTTGCTTTGTCCTTGAGCCACTACAGCATAAACTTCACATGGTAACTTCATGCCCTGAGTGGCGAGCCAGAGGTTCCACCTGTCATGTCTTCTTCTTGACCTCTATGCTCATGAAATAGTCAAGATTCTGAAGAGTCCAGGCTCCACACAAGGGAGCCTCCAAGGGATGATCCTTTGAACAAAAGCACGATTCAGAAACCAGTCTTTGTGACAGGAGAATCTGCTGGTTCTTTCTCACATCAGCTGAGAACCTAGAAGACTTCTGGTGAAGGCAGAAGCAGTTGAGGCCATTAGCTGATTCCTTACTAAACAGCAGTGCCTTTGATGGTAAGTCAATTAAACTTCTTGTTCTAACCTCAATACATAGAAAATTATTAGACTGTCAATAGACCAGACCCATTTGAAGGGGCCTGGATTCTTGAAGAAGAGGGAAAGTTTGGATTGGGTGTTATCAAAATTCTCTGTCTTGAACATACAACCATACCAATGTTGCTGCCATGTTCAGGCAGTGATGGTGGTCCTACCATCGGGATGATGAAGGATGAAGATGTACATTTGATCAAAGTTTTTTTTCTATTTTTTTTATGGGATGGGCTTTTGTGAAAGGGACCCACAGTGTGGGTCCTAGAGGACACCCAGCCCCTGGGCTAACCAGTTGGCTCTCTCCCATTGGTTCCAGAGCCTGCACATTCCCCCTTGGTGACTGTCATCTCCCAGTAGCCTACAACATAAACAATTTCCTGTCTCATCCCAGTCCCATTCTACAGAAGATAACTGATTGTTCCTGCCCACGCCACACCAATGGACCACAAGAGACATTTCAAGAATAGAAGGTGCTGGGGTGGGCAGGGCATTGTGGTTTATACAAACAGATGAGCTAAAAAGAGTTAGCCAAGTGCCTGATATGTCTGACCCTGGCTGACCGGAAGAGATGGCTCTGTCAGCAGTACCTACCTCAGTGATGGGGCCTGGGGGACTAGAAAGTCTCTCTGTTAGAAATAGTGTATGTGGTATGGTAGCTAACAGCAAGGCTGTAAGATTGAGGGATGTCTCAACTCCTTTGGGGAGACTTTATGAACGGAATGACTAGTGAGATCTAGAAAGTTCTGGGAAAAAGGAAGGGATGAAAAGGGCGAGGTAAAGACAAGGCGCTGAGCCTACTTTCTGTTCAGCCCCTGCTCTGCCTCCCTTATCCCCTGAGTTCCTCTGGCCTGGGTGAAGCACTTAACAAAGGTCTCCTTGTGTAGGTGTGTTTATTTTGGCAATAAACTTCCTCAGCAACAGCTCCCTAGGGTGGGGTGTCCCAGCACACTCTGAGGAGCTGACCCAAAGACTGTTGGACCACAGCAGAGTAGCCACCTTGCTCTTTCCCTGGTCCCAACATGAGCTCTAAAGATTTGGATGATTGAGGGTTTTTTTGTTTTGTTTTGGTTTGGTTTGGTTTTCTTTCCAGTTCTCAGGTCCTGTGGCTTAAGCAAAAAGGAGATTTAACATTACAGGGTGAGAACTCTTCCCTGGTCCTTAAACTAAAGCACTCGAGATGGGGGCATCCTGTAAGAAAAGGTCTACAAGCCCCGAGGAGCTCTGGGTGTGTTTCTTGAGTTAGGACCTTGCTGTATACCCCAGGCTAACCTTTGAACCTGCAATCCTGTCTCACTCAGCAAAGGTTCCAGGGATTTGCTCTCAGACCTGACTTCAGAGAAGTCTCTCTTTGAAACGTTCCCAAACTCATCAAGGTGGCACCAGAATTTAAATCTTGGCCCCAAACTGAACCACTGAGAATGTTGGAGACTTTGGGTCCGTGACCAAAGGTCTGCCCCAGCTCTGAGAGCCCCCCCTCGGCTACTCTGTTGTCCAGGGATCATCTTTCGCCTTCCTTTCTCCCTTGCCGTTAGAAGCCTTGTTTGATGATGGCATTACTGACACAGCCCGGTACTGTCACACGTAGGGGCTCCTTCCTGAAGTTTGAAGGGCCCAAAGGTCCACTTCACTCGTGGGAACCATCTACCTGCATTTGTGTGAGGCAAGAGTATAAGACCGTGGTTTCTGCAGCCTTGTTTATTCCTAAGTAAAACCTACTTTTCCAACAAAATCCAAGGCTCCAGGATTCACTCCTGGAGCTCATCTATCTTAAATACTATCAGGGAAGGAGTCGGGGAAACCCACATCCACTCCTCCAGTTTGGACCCTTGGGCCGGCCAGGGAGGCCTCTCTTTGGAGTTATGTAATTCAACACCCACACAAGTGGTGGTCAAGGTCAGGAGTATTTCTGGGCTAGCCTTCAGTAGCACCCCGGGGAGTGCGAGTGTCCCTTGCCCCTCCACTCCTGGGAGCAAAGTTCCAGGAAGTTTACTCCTTTTGATCAAAGATTTAAAGTTGCAAATGTCACAGAGTTCTTAAGGTTTCATGTCAGGAAAGTCAAGTAGAGGATTTGCAAATCTGGGAACGGGAGACCAGTTCCCTGATCTCTGTGGCTTCTGTTTAACTTAACCAAGTGAAGGACAGGTTTTCATGTGGCTGCTTGTAGCAAGAAATGAGATAATGACTGCAAACTCCACCTGAGTGCATGCACATAAGAAACGCATCTTCTGTCTTTGTAAGCATACAGGAATAATAGAGAACAAGGCATACCATCTAAAGAGATAGTGAGCCACCAGATAACTTTGAAAATACACTTAAACATTGTATTTTCAAACATTGTAAACATTAGCGATATGCTTCCAGACCCAACACCTTAGGAGAAAGACATATATACATGGTGAACATGGAGAAATATCCATTATCTGTTAAGAGCAATGTCTCTGCATAGCCTCTCTAGATATCTAGCATTATCTCAGTAGTTATAAGCAATAGAAGCATCCTCCAGTGGCATAGTGTGCACAGGGTGAATAGCTCCTGTCAACTATGGCCAGCAAGAGAAAGTAGGCATCGTGGTTGGCAAGGTAAGTGAACAATCTCCTGAGCTTTGATAAGTACATATGTTTGTGTTGGGCCATGGAGCCAACATAAGCAATATTCATAGAAACTGGTGTGCTGCCATTAGTTGCTTGAACCAGACACTGTGAAACATTCACTTACTTAACTTGGTGGGGGGGAAGAAGATTCTAATCCTCATTTCATCAGGGGACATCAGGGAACAAGGAGAGGTCCAGAAAGCATCGCTACCTCACCAAGCACAGTACAGTTAGCACAGCATGAAACAAGAATTTGACTGTTTCTTAGGATGCTTTTTATAAAGCCAATTCAAACCAGGATGACAGGGACAGGGTCTGAATGGAAAAGAAGGAAGAGAAAGTGGGCCTCTGTCAGAGATGTACATGGTGGTGACATCTGAAGGGCTTGCTGGCCATGAGGTGAACTGTGGCACTTGGCCCCGAGGGCACACAGTGCTGTCTGGGAGAAGTCCTCTTGGCACAGGGAAGATAAGAACAGATGTTAGCAGATGTTCCTCAAGAGCAATGCTGCAAGATTTATTATTCCATCCTTTCCCACCAAAAGGGAGTGGTATGAATACTAGTCATTTTCCTTCCCAGAATAATATAAGCCAAAAAAAAATATTAGTAGATATCATTGTCTGACACTTGGAAGAAGTGATGTTGCAAAAATAGGCAGTTGTGTGGTCAGGAAGTTGTGTCTAAAACCTAGGAGAATGAGTTTAAGGACGTCATTGCCATAATCATAGCCATAATGAAGTAGAGATGGCTGGTAGGTTATTTCTCTCTTAGCTGTAGGTATATGCTGTTCTTCCTAATTCTGGGTGGTGATCTCTGAAATCTCCTGGAGGAGGGCTTTCCCAGAGTACAATGCTGTAGAATTTATTGTTCCATCCTCTTCCACCGAAAAGGAGTGGCATAAGTAATTATCATTTTCCTTCCCAAGAATGATACTGTCAAAAATATATATTAGCAGATATAATTGTCTGACACTTAGGGGAAGTGGTGTTACAAAAATAGGAACCCAAGAAAAAGGGAGGGAGAGGAAAAACACCTGCTTCCCTTTGCTTCCTGAGGCTCTTATTTTGAAGATAAGACTGCTTTGGTCCTCGGATGCCTGGTCTATTTACAGATGTATTTATAAATGTGCAAGACGCCACTTCTAGGTTCTGAGTTGTTAATTCATCACTTCTCACCTCTTCATCTGCCTCCTAAAACAAGTCCCCTTTTGCTTGTTAGTGGAATCCAGAGTGGGACAAAATGTTGGGGCACTTGTCCCATTCAGATCGCAACCTTCGTCATAGTATTTCAGATAAAAACCACTCAGAGACTATGGGGGAAATCCTCCTCCCTCGCCACAGTAAGTCACTCCATTAATCTTCTACCCACAAGCCGAGCCTTTCCTCACCACAGGCCTTTGTGCATGCTCTGTGTAGCACACAGGCTGCACCATATCCATTCTGCTTTCATTGCTATGCTGGAGACAGCCTGATGGGCTCTTAAGGACTGACCATTACATTATTTAGGAATTTTATACTGGTTGTTAAATGGTGCTGTTTTTAAAAGTAAAACACATAAACTCGTAGACAACTTACACTACAAACAAAGGTGATGAATAGTCAAAACTCACTGTTTATGATAATTTTCACTAAGTTGTGTCACTCTCTGTGTCCCCTGGGTCATTTCTCTAAGGTAGAATTGCAGAATACTACTGAGGCAGTATGTGGGTTCTATATTTAATGAAAGAATTCTTACATTCTTCACTGCAAGCTCTTCAATAAACAGCGTTTCAATAAACAGTGGTACAGTTAATATCAAACTCACATTATCAGAGAACTGTAACTTGTGTGGGGAACCCTGATCCCTTTAAGGGAGGAAGAGATGTTCCTAGCAGATAAATTAGAGTTCCTTCGAGGCAGAAGATGATTTCATTTGCAGGTACTGATAAGCATTTTAAAATTTTTATTGTTGTATATCATTGCCCATATAGACTCCATAATGACAATTCTTTTAACTCTTTGATCATGATCCTTGGTGTTCTCCAGCGCAGCAGGGTGGACATCATTCACCGTAATCTTTGGGATGGTTTATAAGAGTTAGGAAGACCAAAAAGACTTCATGTAGAGTCTATATGTGCATAATGAGAGGATATATCAAGTTCCCTGGTTGTACCAGAGTATACCACAGACATGCACTGAAATGTCACACTGAACTTGATACATATATACCATGCTTCAGGTTAATCAAAAACACTTTTATATGCTTTAGATAACAATACCTCCACTTAATCATTATGTATTGCATTCATGTAATGAGTTATCACCACCTTCCACAAATATGTACAATCTAAATAATAATTAAAGAATTATAAATAGCTATAAAATTGAATAATCAGCCACTTTAAAGGCATTGCACACAACTAGCAAGAGCTGATAAAGTCTGAAGTATAAGCATAAATATTTTGCAACCTAGTTTTAATAAGGGTTCAACCTCTTCTCTATCCCACCACCCAGAAGAAGTAGTAGAAGAGAAAAGTTATTAGGATATGAGAGAAGTGGACCTATTCAGCAATAGTTTTGGGGGTGACAAACTCGATCATCTTTGGCAGCAGTTTGGTCTTACAGCAAACACCAAATACAATCCAGCAGCTACAGACAAGTCCTCTAGGCAGGCAGAAAACAGACATGAGCCAGCAGCTACAGTCCAGTCCTTTCTGTAAGCATATATCAGGCAGGAACCAGCAACTGTATTTCAATCCTGAAGAAACTGCCAGGCTTGTCAACCAGCCTGAGGCAAGGCCACAGCAGCAGCAAGCTGCCACCGGAACCTCAAGAGTAGTTAGTTCTTCTTTTTAAAAAAATAACAACTTAAGCATTTTCATTAAGCTTCTTCGTATCACAATAGAATGATGAGAAAACAAGAACGAAAACCGTGAGTCTTCTAGACTCTCTGACAAAGAGCAGAGACTTCAAGGCAATCAGAGAGGCAGGAGGCTCTACAAAAACTGTTCCAATGTCAAATTTCTCCTGGGCTGGCTGGGCCAGGATGGGTGGGGAGGTGAAATGGTGAGAAGGTGGTGACTGTCTTAAGTGGTCCTTGGCAATTCAGACTTAGGACTAAGACACATGGTCTGCATGAACCACGCTGTGAGATCTCTGGGTACCTCTCTTGCATCTGGCTATAGGGCCCTCTGCCTACTCCAAATACACAGAAGCTCTACCAGTGTCAAGTGGACTCAGGAGCAGTTCTTGGGTGAGTTTCTCTCAATGGCAGTGCTATCATAAGTTGAGCTCAGCAGCACTGTGTAAGTCAAACCAATACATGCGTGTCATTAACAAAGAATAACGAGGTAGAACAAACCAAGCTGAGGCTCAGTGTTCGTCTCTCACTGTTGGTGGCGTCATATTTATATTCCTTCATCAAGAGTCCTTTCATGTGTCTGCTATATCCAAACATCTTTTCACCTGTATCTGCTTCAGAAAAACAATCATGTGTTTGTTTCAGCATGATATCCTGTGTGCCCCAGCAAAACATCATTTGACATAACTTACTTTTCAAAGAACTAGAAGTTTCTGGTTCGCTGAAGTGAGTAAAAAGCCTGGCAAGGGTAGGGGGTGTATTTTGAAACACTTTGGCAAGAAGAATTGCTTGAAAAATGATCTTAAAGGTGGGGAAAATGAAGAAGTCCTCCAGTGATTTCTGGGGAAGGGGCCTAAATGGTAGTAAAGATCTTTAGTGAAGCAGGGATGTGTGCAGGGTACCCCAGGGCAGACGTCTGTGCACTGGAAGATTCAGTAAAGCTGGACAGTCAGAGATGGGGAGAGAACAGAGCCTTCACACCGCAGATGACCTCCTGTGACAGGAAAAAGCCACTATTCCCACCTGGTGCTTTCTACCCTTCCCCTTAAGCTGTGCTACCTAACTTCTTGTTGGTCTGTTTGAACAAACCTATGGGTTTGAGTCATATCAACATCTGTCTATATTTCCAGGTTCTGTCTTTTGAAAATAACAAATGCTTGTTAAATATATCAGTTTCAGACCGCAGATGCTTATGGAAGTGTTCCGCCACACATTTTTCATTTCTTTCTGGTTGAACTCTTCCCTGATTGTAAGAACTAGACACTAAACATTGAATGCAATATGATCAGGTAAATGTCGTGAAAAAACAAGTAACATGGACAGGTAATTATAAATAAACTAACATTTCTCCTGAAAAATAGCATTGTACTTACAGTTCAAAGGCTTAATCGGCATCACAAACAAATCAGGACACCAGGTGAACACAAGCACACGTGACCCCAGAGTCATTACAGTGTAAGGAACTTTTGTCAAATGGGACACAAAGAGACACATTCAGAAGAAGGGGCAGTTGTGATCATTTATCATTGATCCAAACATCTGAGCAATAAACATAAAGTATGAAGAGCAATCACATATTCCTGGGAAACCAACAGAAATTACAATGTATGATATGCATGTGGGCTACAGTTTGTGGGAGGAAACATATTTCTCAGAATAATTAACTGCTGGATAATATAACAAAATCTGCATGTGTAGAATGGAACAGGGAGAGAAAGGCATCACATATGCATGTGCATAGCACTGAGTAAGAGGAAAAGTGTGGACCAGTAATTACCCTGGAGACCATGGATATAAAACCCACCACTACCTGTCCATGGACTCACGTAAAACCTGAGTATTGTTTAAGACCTGGATTAGGTTACTTCTCAGCACTGAGGCCAACATACTTTAGTATAAAATATCACTAGGTTGATGCTTGTTTTCTCTAATTGAGCAGAACAGCTCATTAAGGAGCCATGGCATGCATGCATCTTCTAACCACAACTAAGTTTAAGAGAGACTGAGTGTTGTGAAGGCAATGCACTGGGGTTCCTCCATGTCGCTTCCATGGACATTTAGACTCTGTCAATTCTAGGCTGTGCATTGCTACCCTGTGATTTATCAGTAGGACCCCTGGATTTCGTCACTAGGTTCCAGAGAGATTCACAGGGAAGCAAAAATTTTCATAGCTGTATATTAACATCTGCCCATATGAATGTCTTGTCTAATAGCCTTGAAACTTGACCATCCATCAAAATCTCTTTAGAGAGCTTATTTTCAAAGTACATGCCTGGGCCCTGGGCCCAGGTCTTCTGATTCACTACAATTGGAACAGGAACCATGACTTTGATTAAGCTATCAGGGGTGATATTAGTGACAGTGGCTTTTCTGTCACACATTGAGAACCACCAATCGAGTTCATCTCTGCTGCCTGCTACAGTCTTATTCACACCGTGCACTCTTCATATTTTCATTTCTGTAGTGAAGGAAACTTGGCTATCTCTGCTTCTCTGTTTCTAGTCAGCATGCCTGTACCTGTCCCAAAACACATTAGACGGAGGCTTTCCTAGTTCTATACCCTAAGTGGCATTTCAGGCCCATGCCTGTGGGTTAAATGGTGGCCCAAGTCTGCCCCAGGGCTCAGGCCACTGAGGAGGCAGGACGAGGGAGTTTTGACTGCACTTTCCCCACGACTGCACCGGATGGGTGACAGGCTATGGGAAGCTGTTAGACTCCACTCCAGGGATGGAGGAGCACAGTCTGGAGGTCCCCAGGGACTTCCGGAGTTGACTCAGGGGTCCCTGGACCTGCACAGAGGTCGGGGACATCAGGTTCTAGGACTCTTGAGCACCCCTGATGCTGCTGGAGCATCTAAATGGGAGCCCATGAGCTGGATCTAGCCCAGAGGCCATGGGGAAAAGAAGGGAGCGGGCTCCAGCTGGGTCTGACAGGAAGGAGAGCTGCTTGGTGGAGACCATGGCTGGGGGCGCTGAGAGGTCTTCTGCGAGAGATTAGCTACCGGCTTTTTAGACGAAGGCCTATTCCATTGCTCCCCACAGCAGATCCCGATGAAAAGAGACAGTCCATGGTTTTAAGGCATTTATTGTCATGACAAAGAGTGGCGATGAGAAAACCCTACCTCACTTTCTCAGGACGGGCCTAAGGTTACATACATTTTGGGGGAGGAATGTCTGTGAAAGGGAGTTTATTGGCTAAGCCCTTCAGACCTTTAGGTACCTCATTAAAATTGAGATCTGTCTTGAGGCTACATGACCTGGGGTCATGTCCCCTACCTGTGGAGGGGCTTGGGGCGTTGCCCTTACGTGACTGATGGCCACAGACCTATGGGGTGGAGAGCTGTGGTCTCGTGTTAGGAGCCTGGTGCCTATGAGTGTGGTAAAACGTCTATCTTTCCTTGCAGGATTATTTCCTTGTGGGCTCACGAGGGTTTTAAACCTAGCTCAACCAGAAACCAGGCTGCCTGTCACGGTCCCACACATGCCAACCATGCATACTTTATTTGAGTAAGTTCTGTCTGATCACTAACAACCTAACTATGTTCTAACTATAAACTTACCTAGCTGTGTTCATACCAGCTGTTCACAAATAGCTTTATCCCTCTTAAGAGAGAGAGAGAGGGAGAGAGAGAGAGAGAGAGAGAGAGAGAGAGAGAGAGAGAGAGAGAGAGAGAGAGGAGGACAAAAAAGATAGATAGAAGCTGTAAATCCGAGAATTAGTACAGTTGACACTTCCCCCACCCCTTGCCACCAACACTTTGAACAGATGAAGAGTCTAGTTGCAAGTCCCACCTTGCTGGTTATTTATGAAATGATCTTTCAGTGGCTTTGAGTCTGACCACAGAATTTTCCAGTCTTCAAACAGACTTAGCAATCACTCCACCTGCAAAGCATTCGCTTACCCCACCATGGTTTCAAGTTCCTAAGCTGAAAAGACAATTGTATTAGCAAGAATTTGGCCAGTGCAAACTGAGTAAAGGCGCTGTCTCTCTAGGCATTATCTACATGGTTAGTTGGACTAAGTCTAGTGCTGTTGTGCTGTGATCTGAAATTCTATTGTGCCTCTTTCTTCTGTATTCCTGCTGTGAGCGCCTGAGAATTTTGCCATAGATTATACAGAGAATGGTGTCCAGAACAATCCTATAGATGAAGAAATTATAGACTTTATCTCGGGCTCCAGAGGTTCCTACTGCTTGATGGTCTGCCAGCCATTATGTGACCTTCCATATTCTATGCCTTATCCTTTACTGTAGCAGCTGAGTTTCCAGTCTAACTTCTGTATCATTTATTTTCACTTTGTTGATGTTGCTATGGCCAAGTGTCTGACAAAAACATCTTAGAGAAGGAAGGAGTTATTTTGGTTCACTAGTTGAGGGTATAGACCCACATAATGGGGAATGTGTGACAACATGAGAAGCCTACGTTGTGAGGGCAAAGCATGGGTGGGCTGGTCTTGTGTCTACAGTCAAGGAAAAAAAGGATGAACGCTGATGCTCAGCTTGAATTCCTCTCCCTCCCCCCTTTTTTTCTTTTTTACTTAATCTAGCACCCCAGCGCACGAAACAGTGACACCTACATTCAGTGTGGCTTTTCCCTCTGCAGTAAAATTTCTATGGAAAGGTCCACATAGACATACTCAGATGTGCATCTTACAGGTGATTCTAAATCTAATCAAGTTGACACTGAAAATGAACTATTTCGACCTGTGCCCCATGTTTGGTAAGGCCAAGCATGCATTGTCATACCCTCCCCCATGGAAATCAGGGCTCATCATGAGGGATTCTAAGTCACATTGTTAAAAAGGTGAAGTTACAATTCTGTGCGAATATACTCAGTCCACCCTATGCTGAATATCTCTTGAGTTTCAGCTTTTGCTTTTACTTTGTTAGAAGATTGGAACAGATTATATTTAACCTGTAGAAATTATTTTTCTAATCAAACACTTGGTTGTATCATGTTAGGGATCAATTGTGTCCCCCAGAAATTCTCAAGTTGCAGCTTGAACCTACAGCACTTCAAATGTGACCTTACTTGTAAATAAAGTCATTGTAGGCATAATTAAGATTAAGTCATAAGAAAGTAGTGTGGGCATCTAATCCCACTGGTATTATTTGTTTGCTTGTTTGTTTGTTTGTGGAGAGTTGTTTTTGGTTTTGGTTTGGTTAGGTTTGATTTGGTTTTTAGAGACAAGGTTTCTCTGTGTAGCCCTGGCTGTCTTAGAACTTGCTCTGTAGACCAGAGTGGCCTTCAACTCACAGAGATCCACCTGCTTCTGCATCCCAAGTTCTGGGATTAAAGATATATACCAGTACAGCCAGCTAATCCTACTGGTATTCTTATAAATGTGAACTGAGCACACAAAGGGGAAAAGAACCAGACGATGAAAGAAGAGATCTGGAGATATGTAGTGGAATCTAACCAATGACAAAGGTGTCAACAGATCTAAAGAAACAAGAAGCTGGAACAGGTTCTGCATCAAGACATTTTATAGAAACCGACTGTGCTCTTACCTCCGTGTGGACTTCTGGTCTCCCGAATTATGACCTGATAAATGGGTGTTGTTCAAACAATTTAATGATGCCTCGGCTTTACAGTCCTAGGTTTGTTGTGCTTCCTCACTTCAGACCTAGGAAACCAAAGCACACTAATATGCCCAAATGACTCCACGTGTAAGCCTCTTCTTTGTAATCTTAGTTCCCTGGGCTGCATCTATTCTTGGCTTGGAGGATTTCCAAGCAAAGCTATTGCTTCATCCTAAGAATTTTATTCCCAAAACCCCATCTGATTTATATATCTTCACACAATATTGAGCATGTCTTAGTGAGATGCACTGCTCCACACACTTAGCATATGGCAAGGGACAAAACAGATACAGCCTCTGTAGTGAGGTTTCTGTCTAATAATGAAGATGAAAAGCAAGATACTCATGTGACCAGCAAGCCAAGTAGTATACATGCTTTTCTAGAGGTGAGCCGAGCAGAAGAGGAAAATGGAAAGGAAAAAGATTGGAACTTTGAGAGGAAGGCTATAAAATAAGGTTGGTACATGCAAGAAGATAACTGTTAAATAAGGATTTGAAGAATAAGCTAATGGAATTTTCCAAATACACATGTGGCAGGAGAATATGCCAAGGACATATAATAGTGACTGAAAAGGACAAAGGCATGTATCCAAGGGACACCAAGGAGGGCTGGTAGAGCAGAGTGAGAGAGAAAGATCTACATGATCACAGAACAATTTGTACTTTTCCATATATTCATGGTGTTATCTACAATGATAATTATATACCACACAAACCTCTCCGATGGACAATTTCCATCTCAGAGTAAAAGAAATCCTAGTAACACCATGTAGTGCCATGTTTCTCTGTTCTAAGCTATCTCAAGAAGCAGCTTATATCATCAACAAGGAAGTGCTTCGGGATCATACAGAGGCCTACTACCTCCTGAAAGGAACTAATAGAGTTCATCTACACACAATAACCAAGACATACTAGTCTGCCTGGCCCCACCCCCTGGCCCCAAGGACTTCAGTGGCTATTGCCATGACCTAATCAGAAGAGACATGTGGATCAAGTATCTAGTAATTTCCACACATGCTACTTCAACATGCATTTATCATCTACCATCTACTGTGTACCAGCAAGTACATCACTGTTATTAGTAACACTATTGTTGCTATTTGGTGGTCATAATAGAAATATTCCCTACATCAAATAACTGAATGAAGCATATAGGAACACAAAGTAAATTTTCCCATAATACATAAGAGCTAGAATTTCTTCACTCTACTTACATTCCAGATAGATTTCTGAAACATAGTAAGTGTTACTTTTCTTAACTCACATCAATACTACTACAAGAACAAATTTGCATCTATAGATCAGTAGAAGAGAGAGAGAGAGAGAGAGAGAGAGAGAGAGAGAGAGAGAGAGAGAGAGAGAGAGAGAACTGAGGAGCTAGCAAGCTTCTCAGAGTTGTCACAACCATTAACTAGAAAAGAAAGACATCAGTCTGTATGTATTGGGTCACTGAATGCCCTAGCAACATCCTGTTGGCATGTGATCAGAGCCTGAAAATGTGCATGTTTGTTTTGGGGGAATGAAGTACACTCTTCTGCATGGTAAGTGAAAGTCATCAAAAGATCCAGAGTGATGGTCCTCTGGTTTCCAACTTGAGAAAAAATCTGGATGGAGCAACAAGAACATATTCAGAAGTAATGAAAAGTACCACGAACCTGTGCTAGTAGGGGACAGAAAGGACGTGCCCATGTTGCAACCTGATCATGGTACATGACCATAAGCTTGAATTTTATACCCTGAATCAGCATGATCTAATCTTATTAAATACATGTTTTAACAGATCCATTTAGCAGATAGTATTCTTTTCTTATTCTATACCTACCTTGTCTTATTTCCTGGGTTATTATAAGTCTTATGATTTATCATACGCCTCTAATATTTTTCCTTATATGACCAATAGTCATCAATGGCATGTATACTCATATTTGTAGCAAAGAATATAACAGACTATAATAGGAATCTATCAACATTATCTCGATGACTGGTTGGTTGATTATGTTGGTGGATAGGTTGTTTGGCAGACTAGTTGGCTGGCTTTTTGTTTGGTTGGTAGTTTGGCTAGATGATTGACAGTTTGGTTGGCTGACTGGTTAGTTGATTGGTTGGTAGGTTGGTTGGTTGGTTGGTTGGTTGGTTGGTTGGTTGGTTGGTTGGTTGGTGGGTTCATTGGTTTGATAGCTGGTTGTTTGGTTAGGTAGTTGGTTGACTGGTTGTTTGACCTGGTTGATTGGTAGATGGGTTGATTGGCTGATTGTTTAGCTAGTTGTTTGTTTGAGTGGCTGATTATTTGGTTGTTTTGTTGGTAGATTGACTAACTGGTTGGCTGGTAGGTTTGTTGGTAGGTTAGTTGACTAGTTGGTTGATAGATTAACTAGCTTTTTCATTAGTATATATACTGCCTGGCTGTTTGTTTGGATGGTTTGATGGTTGGATAGCTGGCCAGCTTGCTAGTTGGCTTGCTATATGCCTGACTGGTTGTATGGATAGATAGATGGATGGATGGATGGATGGATGGATGGATGGATGGATGGATGGATGGATGGATGGATGAATGGATGGATGGATGGGTGGATGGATGGATGGTTAGTTGACTGGTTGATTGGATGATTGACTAGATGCTTAGTTGGTAGATTAACTGGCTTGTGTGATGGTTGATTGGTTGATTAGCTGCTTGTTTGGTTTCTTATTTGGTTGAATAGTTGGTTGATTATACATTATAAAGTGGTTGATGAATTATACTTTTGAACTTTCTAACCTAGAGGCTATGGCATGCTGTCTCTTGATTCTACTGTTCCAGATGCTTATTGTAATATCATGAATAATTTATATTTGAAGGAAATAAAAAATGAACAAATGAACTATTAGATATATAAATCAGTAGTCTATAATAAATAAATGACTCAGCTAATTGACCTCATCAACAAATGAATAAAATAATAAATTTCATCTTAGTCTATCCTATTTCATTCCATCCAAAAAATAACATATTTTTCTGCATTTACTGTATTAGCTCTATATTTTATTCTACCAAAAAGTAACTCATATGTTACCTATATCCCTGAGGATAACATGCTACTCTTTTTATTTTCCAATTGAATTTTTATTCAGATGACTGTAGACTCCCATCTGGTTACAAAAAGGCAGAATACTTAAGTGTGTCCTTTCCAGTATTTACCAATAGTAACATCTTAAAAGTTACAATGACGAGTCATCACCATGATGTGAACATACATTCAAGACAAAGAACATTGCCATTACTACAGAATCTATCATGTCCTTCCCTGGTCTCACTCGTTCCTTTCCAGAATCTGGTCACCCTTAATCCATGATAGTAACTCTTCTGATCTTCTTTACAGTTCTTTATTTCATAGTGTCACATTAACACGAATCATAGAAAGTAAACTTTAGATTTTACATTTTTACTAAACAGAATTATCCAAAGATTCATTTGTTATCTCTCTATCTATATCTAAGTCTATGCCTATCTGTATATAGATAGATACAGATATAGATAAAGAGAGAGATAATAGATGTCACTCTTTGTTTGCTGAGTAATATTTGACAATATGAATTCAGTTTATTTATACTTTCAACTCATCAGAGGACATATGTATTATTTCCTGCATGAGGCTACTGTGACTCAGTCTTTGTGGGAACACTAGATTTCAGCCCATGTTGCTGCTAGCCCTCAGAGTAATTTTGCAGAATACCTATTCTGTTTACAATGCATGAGCAATGCATGCTCGATGCAGATTCCCCATTTCCTTTTCAGCATTTGGTGTTGCCACGAATATTGATTATGTTTGTGTTGTTCACTTCCTCATTTTCCTCTTTCTTGTGACTTTTCTGTACCTGATTGAATTTTCCTGATGTAGTAAAGAGAAAGTGCCATAGGACAGGAGTAGCCGGTCTGATAGGTGTGTAGTAATGGCTCGTTACAGTATGCACTTCTCCCTTGCATAAGCCTTTGAGTATCTTTTCACATGCCACTGTGCCATCTGTACATCCTCTGCAAATGTATCTTCATGGTGTTACTCACTTCTCACTGGATAGTTTTCTCCTTGAATTTGGAGAGATCTTTACATCTAGACCCCAGGAGTTCTTCAGATATGTGCTTTGCAAGTGCTCCCTCCTGGTGTGTAGCTTCCTTCTTATTCCCTTCACATACCATTCATAATAGAAACATCATAATTTTTACCAAATCTAACTGTTCCATTTTATTTATGCATTGCGATTTGGGTGTCACATTTATAAATGCATTTTTTCTTTCTTTCTTTTAATTTATTAATCATTTTATTTGTTTACGTTTCAAATGCTATCCCCCTTCCTGGTCTTCCCTCCATGAACCCCTCCACCCCATCTCCCTTTCCTTTACCTTTAAGAGGGTGCTTCTCCATACACCCACCCACTCCAGCCTCAGCCTTCTAGCATCCTCCTTCTCTGGGGTATCAAGCCTCCACAGGACCAAGTGCCTCCCCTCCCACTGATGCCACATGAAGCAGTCCTCTGAGTCCCCATTTGTTTAAATGATACTTAGACTGTTAAACCTGTACCTGAGATGAGAGGGCCCTGATTTCTTGAATATGCTAACTCATCTCATCTATAAACAATTTGTATCCCCTACTCATTTAAATCTTCTTTTATGTTTTTATCATCAGAATTTTCAGGTTTTAGCATAAAAGCCTTACACATTGTTTTTGGATTTACAAGTAAACCTGTTTTTGTTTTGTTTTGTATTGCTTTTACGTTATATTTTATATTTGCTTCCATATTGACATATCCAATGTTAATGCATAGAATTGGGTTTTTATTTATATCTTTTATGATGATTGAACATAGCCAAACTTGTTTATTAGAAGATGTTCTGTAATTTGCTTAAGCTGTTTATATTAAAAGTCATATTATACATGCATGCGTATAGTTTCATTTCTCCTCTTCTCTGTGTGACTTTATTTTCATTTCTTGCCTTATTACACTGGCTACAACTTTGAACACTATGTTTAAAAACATACTTACTTTTATATTTTTAAGTTTGTTTCATATATGTTTTCATAGAACAAATTTTATCATATTCTTTGCCTTCTCATGACTCCTCTCATTCCTACCTCCTACCCAACTTTATTTCTTTTTTCTCTCTCCATATATCCTATCTCTCTCTTTGTCTCTCTACCTGTCTCTGTATCTGTCTCTCTCTATCTCTCTCTCACATACACACACACACACACACACACACACACACACACACACACACACACACACACGCACACACAGGCACACACCAGGAAAAGAGGAAATCAAAACAGATAAATATAAAAAAGAAGGAAATCAGTAAGATGAAAATAAAATCCCACCAAAATAAAACAACATACACACATACATACATACATATGCAAACACACTCACACATACAAGTACATTTTGTGTTGGCCAACTACTCCTGGGCATGGTGCCTGTCTTGAAGTGCTATTGCCATAGGAGTGACATACTCCAGTAGAGAAAACTGATTTTCCCTTTCCTAGCAGGTATAAATTACAGATGGCTTCTTGGGTAAGGCTTTAATTTTGTGTCCACTTCCACTCCTAAGTGCTGGGATTTTTGTCTGGTTTGAATTTGTGGAAGTCTTGTGTGTATTGCGGCAATCTCTGTGAGTTCATGTTGCACCAATTCTTTTGTGTCTGGAAGACATTGGAGTTATCCATCACCAAGAGCTCCTGCAATCTTTCTCCCTCCTCTTCCACTGAGCCTTAAGGGGAGAGATTTGATAAAGATACCCCATTTAGAGCTAAATGTTCTAACGTTTCTCATTCTCTGCACATTTTCCAGTTGGGGGGTTCTCTGTGTTAATTTCCACCTACTGAAGGAAAAAGCTTCTCTGAAGTGTTGATCAATGCTCTGCTCATATATAGGTATAGACATATACCAGTAGGAGTTATTTTTGTTGCTGTAGTCCCATGGCAGAATAATAGTAGCAGGTTTTCCCATAAGCTCATGTCTTATCTAGTCTCAGGTTCTTGGCCATTTGAGCAGTATCATGTATGGGTTATATCTCATAGAGTGAGCTATCTCATCTTCTCCAACCAAAAGGTAGTTGGTTACTCCCAAAACATTTGTGCCACTATTGTACCAGTATAATTTGTCATCAGGATGCTACTGTATGTTGAAGGGTTTGTAGCTCAGTGAAATTGATCATTTTTCCCCTCTAGTAGCCTGCAAAGCACCATCACAGCACCATAAATGCTTATCAGTAAGGGTGAAGCTTCTAGTAGAATATCAGCTTGATTTCTCTATGCCTTCCTTTGTTCTTGATCCTGAGGGGAAAGCATGAAAGCTGTTACCATCAAGTAACTGCAAGGCTTGATCTGTTTGTTGAAGAGGATCCTTTGTACTTTTCAAAAGGTTTTAAAAAAAAAAAGATTTATTTATTGTTATATGTAAGTACACTGTAGCTGTCTTCAGACACCCCAGAAGAGGGCATCAGATCTCATTACAGATGGTTGTGAGCCACCATGTGGTTACTAGGATTTGAACTCAGGACCTTCAGATGAGCAGTCAGTGCTCTTAACCACTGAGCCATCTCTCCAGCCTCCCTCAATAAGGTTTTATTATAAATGTGTGTTGAATTTTGTCAAATGTGCAGTCTCTAAAAATTGACACACATAATATTTTTTAGCATGCCAATATGGTTTACTACATATACTTGTATTGAACCAGCTTGCATCCTTGCAATAAATCCTAGGAGATCATGATATATAATTATTTCATCTATTACTGCAGTAGTGAATTTGAGAATATTTTGATATGAATTTCTACATGTAGGTGCTGCTGAGTTATGTCAGATGTTAACTCACTGAATGGGCAAGCCCGATGACCTGAGTTCATACATCCAAATATGGAATCTGGTATCTGTAAACTAGTGTTTCTTCTTTGGGATAGGAAGTTGAGACAACAGAATTCCCGGAAGAACACATGCTACAAAGCAAAATATAAGAGACCCTGTCTTAAACAAAGTAGAAGGTACGAAGCCACACCTGAGGTTGTTCTCTCTCTGCCACACATATGATGTGCCCCACGCATGCCCACTCACACATTTCACACACAGAGAAAGGGAAAAAGCAAATTTGCATATGTATTCACAATGGATATCCCCATATTGTTTTCTTTTCTTTTTTTTTTTCCATTTTTTATTAGGTATTTAGCTCATTTACATTTCCAAAGCTATACCAAAAGTCCCCCATACCCACTCACCCCCACTCCCCTACCCACCCACTCCCCCTTTTGGCCCTGGCGTTCCCCTGTACTGGGGCATATAAAGTTTGCATGTCCAATGGGCCTCTCTTTCCAGTGATGGCCGACTAGGCCATCTTTTGATACATATGCAGCTAGAGTCAAGAGCTCCGGGGTACTGGTTAGTTCATAATGTTGTTCCACCTATAGGGTTGCAGATCCCTTTAGCTCCTTGGCTACTTTCTCTAGCTCCTCCATTGGGAGCCCTGTGATCCATCCTTTAGCTGACTGTGAGCATCCACTTCTGTGTTTGCTAGGCCTGGGCATAGTCTCACAAGAGACAGCTACATCTGGGTCCTTTCGATAAAATCTTGCTAGTATATGCAATGGTGTCAGCGTTTGGATGCTGATTGTGGGGTGGAGCCCTGGATATGGCAGTCTCTACATGGTCCATCCTTTCATCTCAGCTCCAAACTTTGTCTCTGTAACTACTTCCATGGGTGTTTTGTTCCCAATTCTAAGGAGGGGCATAGTGTCCACACTTCAGTCTTCATTCTTCTTGAGTTTCATGTGTTTAGGAAATTGTATCTTATATCTTGGGTATCCTAGGTTTGGGGCTAATATCCACTTATCAGTGAGTACATATTGTGTGAGTTCCTTTGTGAATGTGTTACCTCACTCAGGATGATGCCCTCCAGGTCCATCCATTTGGCTAGGAATTTCATAAATTCATTCTTTTTAATAGCTGAGTAGTACTCCATTGTGTAGATGTACCACATTGTCTGTATCCATTCCTCTGTTGAGGGGCATCTGGGTTCTTTCCAGCTTCTGGCTATTATAACTAAGACTGCTATGAACATAGTGGAGCATGTGTCCTTCTTACCAGTTGGGGCATCTTCTGGATATATGCCCAGGAGAGATATTGCTGGATCCTCCGGTAGTACTACGTCCAATTTTCTGAGGAACCTCCAGACTGATTTCCAGAGTGGTTGTACAAGTCTGCAATCCCACCAACAATGGAGGAGTGTTCCTCTTTCTCCACATCCACGCCAGCATCTACTGTCACCTGAATTTTTGATCTTAGCCATTCTGACTGGTGTGAGGTGGAATCTCAGGGTTGTTTTGATTTGCATTTCCCTGATGATTAAGGATGTTGAACATTTTTTCAGGTGCTTCTCTGCCATTCGGTATTCCTCAGGTGAGAATTCTTTGGTCAGTTCTGAGCCCCATTTTTTAATGGGGTTATTTGATTTTCTGAAGTCCACCTTCTTGAGTTCTTTATATATGTTGGATATTAGTCCCCTATCTGATTTAGGATAAGTAAAGATCCTTTCCCAATCTGTTGGTGGTCTTTTTGTCTTATTGACGGTGTCTTTTGCCTTGCAGAAACTTTTGAGTTTCATTAGGTCCCATTTGTCAATTCTCGATCTTACAGCACAAGCCATTGCTGTTCTGCTCAGGAATTTTTCCCCTGTGCCCATATCTTCAAGGCTTTTCCCCACTTTCTCCTCTATAAGTTTCAGTGTCTCTGGTTTTATGTGAAGTTCCTTGATCCACTTAGATTTGACCTTAGTACAAGGAGATAAGTATGGATCGATTCGCATTCTTCTACACGATAACAACCAGTTGTGCCAGCACCAATTGTTGAAAATGCTGTCTTTCTTCCACTGGATGGTTTTAGCTCCCTTGTCGAAGATCAAGTGACCATAGGTGTGTGGGTTCATTTCTGAGTCTTCAATTCTATTCCATTGGTCTACTTGTCTGTCTCTATACAAGTACCATGCAGTTTTTATCACAATTGCTCTGTAGTAAAGCTTTAGGTCTGGCATGGTGATTCCACCAAAAGTTCTTTTATCCTTGAGAAGACTTTTTGCTATCCTAGGTTTTTTGTTATTCCAGACGAATTTGCAAATTGCTCCTTCCAATTCGTTGAAGAATTGAGTTGGAATTTTGATGGGGATTGCATTGAATCTGTAGATTGCTTTTGGCAAGATAGCCATTTTTACAATGTTGATCCTGCCAATCCATGAGCATGGGAGATCTTTCCATCTTCTGAGATCTTCTTTAATTTCTTTCTTCAGAGATTTGAAGTTTTTATCATACAGATCTTTCACTTCCTTAGTTAGAGTCACGCCAAGATATTTTATATTATTTGTGACTATTGAGAAGGGTGTTGTTTCCCTAATTTCTTTCTCAGCCTGTTTATTCTTTGTATAGAGAAAGGCCATTGACTTGTTTGAGTTTATTTTATATCCAGCTACTTCACCGAAGCTGTTTATCAGGTTTAGGAGTTCTCTGGTAGAATTTTTAGGGTCACTTATATATACTATCATATCATCTGCAAAAAGTGATATTTTGACTTCCTCTTTTCCAATTTGTATCCCCTTGATCTCCTTTTGTTGTCGAATTGCTCTGGCTAATACTTCAAGTACTATGTTGAAAAGGTAGGGAGAAAGTGGGCAGCCTTGTCTAGTCCCTGATTTTAGTGGGATTGCTTCCAGCTTCTCTCCATTTACTTTGATGTTGGCTACTGGTTTGCTGTATATTGCTTTTATCATGTTTAGGTATGGGCCTTGAATTCCTGATCTTTCCAAAACTTTTATCATGAATGGGTTTTGGATCTTGTCACATGCTTTTTCTGCATCTAACGAGATGATCATGTGGTTTTTGTCTTTGAGTTTGTTTATATAATGGATTACATTGATGGATTTTCATATATTAAACCATCCCTGCATCCCTGGAATAAAACCTACTTGGTCAGGATGGATGATTGCTTTAATGTGTTCTTGGATTCGTTTAGCGAGAATTTTATTGAGGATTTTTGCATCGATATTCATAAGAGAAATTGGTCTGAAGTTCTCTATCTTTGTTGGGTCTTTCTGTGGTTTAGGTATCAGAGTAATAGTGGCTTCATAAAATGAGTTGGGTAGAGTACCTTCTACTTCTATTTTGTGAAATAGTTTGTGCAGAACTGGAATTAGATCTTCTTTGAAGGTCTGATAGAACTCTGCACTAAACCCGTCTGGTCCTGGGCTTTTTTGGCTGGGAGACTATTAATAACTGCTTCTATTTCTTTAGGTGATATGGGACTGTTTAGATGGTCAACTTGATCCTGATTCAACTTTGGTACCTGCTATCTGTCCAGAAATTTGTCCATTTCGTCCAGGTTTTCCAGTTTTGTTGAGTATAGCCTTTTGTAGAAGGATCTGATGGTGTTTTGGATTTCTTCAGGATCTGTTGTTATGTCTCCCTTTTCATTTCTGATTTTGTTAATTAGGATTTTGTCCCTGTGCCCTTTAGTGAGTCTAGCTAAGGGTTTATCTATCTTGTTGATTTTCTCAAAGAACCAACTCCTCGTTTGGTTGATTCTTTGAATAGTTCTTCTTGTTTCCACTTGGTTGATTTCACCCCTGAGTTTGATTATTTCCTGCAGTCTACTCCTCTTGGGTGAATTTGCTTCCCTTTTTTCTAGGGCTTTTGGATGTGTTGTCAAGCTGCTAGTATGTGCTCTCTCCCGTTTCTTCTTGGAGGCACTCAGAGCTATGAGTTTCCCTCTTAGAAATGCTTTCATTGTGTCCCATAGGTTTGGGTACGTTGTGGCTTCATTTTCATTAAACTCTAAAAAGTCTTTAATTTCTTTCTTTATTCCTTCCTTGACCAAGATATCATTGAGAAGAGTGTTATTCAGTTTCCACGTGAATGTTGTCTTTCCATTATTTATGTTGTTATTGAAGATCAGTCTTAGGCCATGGTGGTCTGATAGGATACATGGGACAATTTCAATATTTTTGTATCTGTTGAGGCCTGTTTTGTGACCAATTATATGGTCAATTTTGGAGAAGGTCCCGTGAGGTGCTGAGAAGAAGGTATATCCTTTTGTTTTAGGATAAAATGTTATGTAGATATCTGTCAGGTCCATTTGTTTCATAACTTCTGTTAGTTTCACTGTGTCCCTGTATAGTTTCTGTTTCCACGATCTGTCCATTGAAGAAAGTGGTGTGTTGAAGTCTCCCACTATTATTGTGTGAGGTGCAATGTGTGCTTTGAGCTTTACTAAAGTGTCTTTAATGAATGTGGCTGCCCTTGCATTTGGTGCGTAGATATTCAGAATTGAGAGTTCCTCTTGGAGGATTTTACCTTTGATGAGTATGAAGTGCCCCTCCTTGTCTTTTTTGATAACTTTGGGTTGGAAGTCGATTTTATCCGATATTAAAATGGCTACTCCAGCTTGTTTCTTCAGTCCATTTGCTTGGAAAATTGTTTTCCAGCCTTTCACTCTGAGGTAGTGTCTGTCTTTTTCCCTGAGATGGGTTTCCTGTAAGCAGCAGAATGTTGGGTCCTGTTTGTGTAGCCAGTCTGTTAGTCTATGTCTTTTTATTGGGGAATTGAGTCCATTGATATTAAGAGATATTAAGGAAAAGTAATTGTTGCTTCCTTTTATTTTTGTTGTTAGAGTTGGCATTCTGTTCTTGTGGCTGTCTTCTTTTTGGTTTGTTGAGTGATTACTTTCTTGCTTGTTCTAGGGCGTGATTTCCGTCCTTGTATTGCTTCTTTTCTGTTATTATCCTTTGAAGGGCTAGATTCGTGGAAAGATATTGTGTGAATTTGGTTTTGTCGTGGAATACTTTGGTTTCTCCATCTATGGTAATTGAGAGTTTGGCCGGGTATAGTAACCTGGGCTGGCATTTGTGTTCTCTTAGTGTCTGTATAACATCTGTCCAGGCTCTTCTGGCTTTCATAGTCTCTGGTGAAAAGTCTGGTGTAATTCTGATAGGCCTTCCTTTATATGTTACTTGACCTTTCTCCCTTACTGCTTTTAATATTCTATCTTTATTTAGTGCATTTGTTGTTCTGATTATTATGTGTCGGGAGGAATTTCTTTTCTGGTCCAGTCTATTTGGAGTTTTGTAGGCTTCTTGTATGATCATGGGCATCTCTTTCTTTATGTTTGGGAAGTTTTCTTCTATTATTTTGTTGAAGATATTAGCTGGCCCTTTAAGTTGAAAATCTTCATTCTCATCAATTCCTATTATCCATAGGTTTGGTCTTCTCATTGTGTCCTGAATTACCTGGATGTTTTGAGTTAGGATCCTTTTGCATTTTGTATTTTCTTTGACTGTTGTGTCAATGTTCTCTATGGAATCTTCTGCACCTGAGATTCTCTCTTCCATTTCTTGTATTCTGTTGCTGATGCTCGCATCTATGGTTCCAGATCTCTTTCCTAGGGTTTCTATCTCCAGCGTTGCCTCGCTTTGGGTTTTCTTTATTGTGTCTACTTCCCTTTTTAGTTCTAGTATGGTTTTGTTCATTTCCATTACCTGTTTGGATGTGTTTTCCTGTTTTTCTTTAATGACTTCTACCTGTTTGGCTGTGTTTTCCTGCTTTTCTTTAAGGGCCTGTAACTCTTTAGCAGTGCTCTCCTGTAATTCTTTAAGTGACTTATGAAAGTCCTTCTTGATGTCCTCTATCATCATCATGAGAAATGTTTTTAAATCTGGGTCTAGATTTTCGGTTGTGTTGGGGTGCCCAGGACTAGGTGGGGTGGGAGTGCTGCATTCTGATGATGGTGAGTGGTCTTGATTTCTGTTAGTAGGATTCTTACATTTGCCTTTTGCCATCTGGTAATCTCTGAAGCTAGCTGTTTTAGTTGTCACTGTTAAGAGCTTGTTCTTCAGGTGACTCTGTTAGCCTCTATAAGCAGACCTGGAGGGTAGCCCTCTCCTTAGTTTCAGTGGGCAGAGTATTCTCTGCAGGCAAGCTCTCTTCTTGCAGGGAAGGTACCCAGATATCTGGTGTTCGAACCAGACTCCTGGCAGAAGTTGTGTTCCACTCACTAGAGGTCTTAGGATCCTGTGTGGAATCCTGTGTGGGCCCTTGCGGGTGTCAGGCGACTCCCCTGGCAAGGTAGCCCAGGGCTCGAGTGGAGCAGAAGGGGCTTGTGCCCCAGATCAGGCCCGGGTAGCCTGCTTCCCTATGTACCGCAGTTTCAGGTTCCACGCGATTGGATTGGGGCAGGCGCTGTGTTCCACTCACCAGAGGTCTGAGGATCCCGTGGGGAGTCCTGTGTGGACCCTTGCGGGTGTTGGGCAAGACTCTGCTGGCAAGGTAGCCCGGGGCTCGAGTGGAGCGGAAGGGGCTTGTCCCCATATTGTTTTCTTATTTTGTATTGCTTTTGCTGCTTTAGGCACCAGTACAATCCTCACATCATAAACTGAACTGCAGAGCTTTCCCTTCTTTTCTATTTTCTGGAACAGATTGTGTAGATTTAGTGTTAATTCTTCTTTACAGCTTGATGGAGTTTGCTAGTGAAGCCATCTGCACCTAGAGATTTGTATTTTAAAATAACACATCAACAAATGTTATTGACTTTATGTTTATGGGTCCAGACAGATTATTTCAAGATGGACAAGTGTTCTACTTTGTCTTTTTAAAAAGTAAGTGGCATTGCCCATGCTATGACATCTACATCAGCACTGCTTCTAAGGTTTCTTGTCCCTCGGGTGCCATGGCGTCTGTAGCAATGCTTCCTCCCTCATTACAGCTAGTAGTCATTTGGAAAGGTTTCTTTCCTTTCATTGGCTTAGTTTTTCTTGAGTAATTCTTGGATTTGGTGCTTTTTAAGTTGTTCAGTATCACTCTTTTTATGATCCATGTTAATTATAAAGGCTTTCACCATGACAATTTCATACCCTAACCTAAGGTGCTTTGATAGGATTCAGCCCCACTCCCTACACTTGTCCCCACTTCTCTCAGAGACTCCTTCCTGGGTCCCTTATACTTTCAGGTCCTTATTTTTCTCACCTACTTTAGGTCCACAACTGAGAAGAAATACTACACAGAATTTTTAGGGTTTAGCTTATTTTACTTTACATGATCATCCCAGTTTCATCTATGTTTCTATAAACAATATGACACAACATAAACTCACGTGTTTGTAGTGTGTATTTGCATACATGTGCATATTTGTGTGTGCATGTGTGCATGTGTGGGCACATGTCTGTGTGTTTGTGTATATAAATATCTGTTTGTATATGTGTGTGTGCATGTGTGTGTTTGTGTGCCTATGCATACATTTGTAGGTATGTGTGTTTGTATATGTGCGTGTGTGTATATGTGTGTTTTATGCATGCATTTGTCTTTGTGTGTATGTTTGTATACATGTGTATGTGTTTTTGTGTGTACATATATGTCTTATAAATATGTTTGTGTATTCATGTGTATGGATGTATTGAGTATAAATTTTTGTTTATATTTGTATGTGTGTATATATGTGTGTTGCTGTGTTGGGGGTGGTGTGTGTATATGTGTGTGTATCCTTTCCCATTTATCTACCGGCAACCACCCAGGCTGATTCCTTGGTTCAGTTGTTGTCCATAGTGCTACATAAAATGGCTATGTAGGCATCT
The DNA here is from genome assembly GCF_000001635.26 of Mus musculus. Taxonomy (NCBI): domain Eukaryota; kingdom Metazoa; phylum Chordata; class Mammalia; order Rodentia; family Muridae; genus Mus; species Mus musculus. The sequence goes on along the minus strand of NC_000071.6, from coordinate 38,910,893 downwards.
CTGCTCCCTATAACTTCTCTTGGCATTGAAATATACACTTCCACTCATAATTTTTGAAAAACCTCCACAGTAATTTTAATTATATCTCCACCAGTAATGTAAAGGGTCTCCTGCTTCTCCCACATCCTTACCAGGGCTTTTTATTGCTATGTTTTTATGGTAGTTACTCTCACTAGAGTAAAGTGGAGTCTCCATGTGGTTTTGATGTGTATTATCCCAATTGCCACAGACATTAGACAACTTTTCATGAATTTTGGCCATGTGCATTTATTCCTTTGAAAAGTGTCTTTTTGCTTCGTTTATCTATTTATTCTTGGGACTGTTGGTTTTGCACTTAATCTTTTGAGTGTTTATATAACCTGGATGTCAATGGCCTGATAGATGAACATTTGGTCAGAATCATCTCCCTTCCTATTGGATGTGCCTCCACATTAGTGGGATTTTTTTTCCTTTGTTATTGAGAAATTTGATGGTATTCTTCACTTACTGGAGTCCTGTTCTGAAAGTTATTCCTTATGCCCATGCTTTTAAATGTTTCTCTTATGTTTTACTCGAATATTTTCAGTATTTGGAATCTTGCTCATATGTTTTTATTTGTTTGTTTAGTCTACTTTCTCTGTGATTTTCAGACAAAATAATTTCTGTTGCTAAGCTCACCAATCTTCAGTTTGCTCCTTCCTTTCTGTCCTAGGGCTCACTGGCCTGGGGTGCTTGCACAGTTATGTTTCTAATCATATTTACTTTCTTTGATTCTTATTAAATCCTCTTTTCCTTTGCTGCCATTTCAACTTTACTCACCTAAGACTCCAATCTGAATATCTTATTGAGGCTTTCTTTTTTGTAGTGGGTCTTTAAATCTCTTGTGAGTCACATGATAGCTCTAATAACCTTTTTCATCTCTATCTAGAGTTGACATGTCCAGCTTCTTTTTCTCAACTAGAACTGTGTGGTTCCTGATATGATGAATGATATTTGGTTAAAATCTGGCACTATGGAAATTATTCTATGAAATCCTAGATCTTGATTAAATATGTCTTAACTTCTCTTTCTGATACCTTTTAGGCATGGAAGGAGGGGTGTTGCTCCTTATTTCTGTGGTGTTTAGAGTGCAGAATCAGGTTCCAGGATGCCTTTTTAAAGGGGTGTTTTGTCTTTCTCACCACAAGCTTTCTTCTCATGACCCTAGTGAGCAAAGTGATGTACCTAGCTTCTGGTAAGTAAGGTGAGAGAGGAACAGGCATCTCAGATGCCCTCCACAGACACAATGACAGACAACAATGCCTTTCTTAGTTGATGATAAGGAAAGTCTCAGCACATTATTCAATTTTCCCTGACATGGCCCCAGATGGGATTCAATGTCCATTTCAAAACAGTAAGAGATGACAAGGCACCCCAACCCGCTGCTACTGTTGGGGGAGAGGGACACAGTTTATCTTTGGTTTCTGGAACTTCTGTCTCCCAGCATGCCCATTTCCTTGGGTAGATGGCTGGCTTTGCTTGAGGCTCTTGTATCATTGCCAATATGTCTCCATTATAAGTTTCTTCAGCTTCTAACTATAGACACAAGACACTGAAAGAAAACTTGAGGAACCCATGGATTCTTTCTTTTTGTATTTCTGTCTTCACCTGTACTTCAGAATTTTAAAGTTTTTTAACACAGCATCCAAGACGTTTAGGGACTCCTTAATGGAAGAAATAAACAAAATACATCTCCTTCATCCCCCTAAAGCAGTAGTCTTCTTGTTTTCTTCTCTCCTTTAGGAATATAAAATTTCTCACCTCTCACCTCACCTGACTCATTGATGAAACTCTAATTAACTTATTTGCTTGACTATCTCAGAATCCTAAATTCTAATGGGGGGTGGGTCGTGGAAATGAAATGTTCACTACTTGTGTTTCTGAATCCAGTCAAAGTGAGTAAATTAAGAGTTGACTACTTGGATTGAGGACATAGGACCTCTCCAATCAGCACCAAGCAAGCAATTTGACTTAGTTGATTTTTGATAATAAATTTCTGATTACTAAAGCTATATGAAGAATATGATCTTTGTAGTGATGTTCTAGGTATCCTTAGTTGCTAATAAAAGTTTAAAACGAGGAAGAGGCAGAAGGAAGGGAATGAAGAAGAAAGGGAGAGAAGAAAATGAAAGGGCAAGAAGAGAAGAATTTCTCTGTTGGATACAGAATCTTCAGTGTTGGTATGAACACTGGAACTATGAAAAATAATGCTAGCTAGATTGGACCCAGGACCCTGATAGGGCAGAGGTGAAAGCCACAGGTCTGTGTCTAGTGACACACTGTTGACACAAGAAGCCAGTCGGTAAATGTCACAGCCCCAAACAGCAATGTCTTCCAACTCAGTAGATCTATAGAGAGTCTCATCATCTTTTATTTACAACAAGGCTAAAGTTTCCTTGTGCTGTGACTCCAAATACCATGTCTTAGATAACATGGTTCTGGACAATCCCCTCTGCTAACATACAAAAGGTTCTCCTACCAAGGATCTGATTTCTAATGGAAACCATCTCAGTCATGAGTACTTCATTTCTGATACTAAAACTGAATAAATGTTGATTTGGGACAGAGAAATTATTTAAGATGCATAAATGACTTGAAATCAGAATGTCTCAACATAGACATAAAAATTAACTCCTCGGGTGTTAAAAAGAACAGTTTTCAGTGTTCTCTAGATTCCCTGATGACAATTCCGAAAGCAGAAACTGAAATACATTATATGACCATCTGTCAAAATACTGAAAATTGAAATCAGGACTTTGGTAATCAGGTTTTATTTTCCCTTGAACTCCAGAATAGCTATAAAAAATAAACTCACATGTATCAATAAACATACAAATGTTAACTAAAATATACTACATGTAATGATCAGAAATGTATTGTTTATATGGTAAGGGTTATTTTGACCATTGGATCAAAAATCAAAAAATAGCCCTCTTTTTTTTTTTTTTACAATAACATTGGATAATCTGTAGATTTTAAAACAAGGCCTTGTAGTGATAGAAAGGGTCGTGAAATTATACAAAGAAAGGGTCGTGAAATTATACAAATAAATTTAATTTTCCAGGAAAGCATACCATTTCCAAACTTGAAAAGATCTAACAAATACTTCTAAAATATATACAGCAAAATAGCTGGAAGTTCAGACACCAACATTGAAGGGAATTGTAATACTGCTTTCAGAACTAACCATTTAAACCACCCATCCCCCCCAAAAAAAAATCAAGGTTTTCAAATACAAGATTAATAAATTTGATTAAAATTGATAGGGTATGAACATGGAAATAAAGACTATACATATTCGTCTAATATATGAATGAAATGCTCAGAATAATTCATCAGTCTGTTTTGTGTTTTGTTTTGTTTTGTTTTGTTTTGTTTGCTTTGCTTTGCTTTGCTTTGCTTTGCTTTGCTTTGCTTTGCTTTGCTTTGCTTTGCTTTGCTTTGCTTTGCTGTGCGACAGGATCTGTTACACTCTGTAACTTATACTCCAGTCTGAATTCAAATTGACACCATGGCCCAGACTGGCCATGAACTCACAACAATCTTACCTCAGCTTCCCAAGCATGGGATTGCATGTGCTAGTCACCATGCCAGGCCATTTTATCACTTCCTGGTGCTGGAAGTGTGAAAAAATAGCCCTCTTTATATCCATTTAAATATATTTAAGCAGTCAAAAAGTATGCCCCTAAAGATATTCTAAAGTGATCTGTTTTCAGTAGCACATTGTCCGGTTGTGTATGGAAAAGTAAAGAATTTCTTCTCAGCAAATAAGTTTAGAAAATCCAGGGTATGGTCAACTAATCTCTTTTTCAGAACTTTTCAGAGCAGAACATTCTAGATATAACCACAAACCAACTTCATTTCCGCACACTGTTTAAGCTTAACCTGGGAACTAGTTCTGTCTTGACTCTCTTCACCAACAGAACAACATCTAAGCAACGAGTGTTGGGTTGAAACTGGAGCTTAATTCAGCAAACAGGGAGTCACCCCAAACAGGATGGGGAGTTGCAGATACAGGGATGAGTAATGAGTGAAAGCTGTATGGTGACAAAGAGAAAAATAACAATTCTTGTGTTTCCTGGCAGTACATAGAGGTTTTACAGGATGGCCTCTCATCCCTCTCACAATCTTATCTGGTGTTTCTGAGTTGATGACTAGAAGGTGTCTCTGGATACATCGGGAAAAGAGAGAAAGAGAGAGACTGGCAAGTCTAGGTCAATTTAACTTGGTAAAATAGTTCTGGACAAAGCATATCTCAAATGGTGACACTTTGAGATGTCTACATGCAGAGATTAGAAAATATGACTTAAATGTTGAGGAGACAAACATGATATGACGACAGAAACGCTAAGCTTTCTCATCTGCTCCAGTCACCCCAGATGTCCTACAACAGTATTTTCATCCAAAGCAGCCTTTAGGCCCTGAGAAATAATGCAGACAGCTGTTAGCATTAACCACAAGGCAGTGTTAACTGCTACATGAATAGGAAACACTGCACAGCCTCTGCAACCCATGATTTGGTAAAGCCCCATTGTTTGTTTAGGCCTTTCTTTGATAACGATGGCAGAAAGATCCTTTATGAAGGGACTCTGATTCTATTCGTGATAGACATCTGACATACAAGTTGACTCTAGAGACTTACCAGGGACATTTTATGGGAAAGAATTTCCATGGAAACAGTTGTAAGAATCCCGGTGACTTCATCTAAGAAGATCATAACAGAAGCTAATCTTCAGAGACCCACTCAACCTCACAGCATTCTTTGAGGTCTTTTTCTGATGCCCTGATGCCCTTAATTTTCCATCTTTTTCCTCCCCTCTCCCTTCCTGAATCTTGATCATCCTGGAGACATCTTGTACAAGAGCTGAGATGATTCCACAACAGCTTTCCCTTAGACCTGATGCTCACTTTGGAAATAAAACACCTCACTCACACATCCTAATCCGGAGACACTCTAGAATTACAAAAAAAAAAAAAAAAAAAAAAAAAAATGCAATCTCTTCTCCTGCTCACTCCCCAACTCCATTATGTTTCATTCATGCACACCTTGGTTCCTTGTCTTCTACTCTTTGATTTGTCAAAGATTCCACAGTAGGCGACAACCACCACCACAACCACCCAATCCCTGGCCTGTTCCCCATTGTAGAGAACATTCACAAAACTTCTCTGGGTGGGTCTGGTGTAGACTCACATCATCACTGGACTTTGTATGAGAATCAGACACCTCCTCTCTTGTCTCTTTTTGAGTGAAAAAGTCTCACCATTCAACATTACACTTCCCAAAAATACATATTCAAAATTCCTCTCTCCTGTCTGTTGGTCCTTTTTGATAGCTTGCATGTGGGTAAAACATCCATCCAGCTTTTGATCGTCTGCTTTGAACTTCTTGGTATAGTCTATCTAGCACCTCCTTTGAAATGTGACACCCATTGTCTCCGGAAGCCTTGACCAGTAGTTCTGAATTCACATCCTGTTAAATATGTAAATGAATCTCACCTCAGAATCCTCAAGAGCACTGCTGAAATCGCTCCCCACTTCAAATCTTCTTTTTACCTTAGAGATCACAGGACTGGTTCAGGAATGTTCCTTGTAAATACTTCAGAAGAATATTGGCATTAAAGGGGCCTTAGAAATCGCCCGTTTCCATTCCTTTCCTTTGTAAAGAGGTTGATCTAGATCCCAGAAAGTTAGAAAAAGTCAAGTGCCCCAGTTCTCAGTGGGAGAGCTAGAAGAAGAGATGAGAATGGACTGCTGGGCCTCACAGCCTCAATCACCACTCAGTGTCTTTAAGAAAGATAGTTTCCCTACCTGGAATTTTGCAAAAAGCAAGAAAGGATGAAATACCCTTCATTTTTAAAAGCAGAACAGAACTCATCTCTGAAAACAAAAATACTTAGTGAAGAACATATGAGCAGTGTGTTTCTCTAAGTCTCTTGGTGCCAGAATTCTCTAAGACACTTTGTTTTATGTTCTCATATATGGTATTTTTAATATTTCAAAATCATTTGGCAGTTATTCCTTGGAAGAGAATGTTCCATGAATCAGTAGCATTAGGCTAAAAGGTCTTCCATGGGCTTAAAGACGCAAGTAAGAAAGCATGTGTTTTTGCTAAGAGAAATGGATTGTTCTTGGGCTTGTAGTGGGCGCCACACCCTACTCAGCACAGAGGAAAGTGCTGTGCATGTTCTCCGCTCCTGGGGCCTATGACATCAGGGAAGCTATGTGAGAAAGGACAAAGATACTTTAGCCAGAGTCTCAGACTTGGTTTGGTTACTAATACAACCTTAGCAGAGAGAAGAGTTTGTATTCCAGGATTTTGCATCTGTATTAATCTTTAGGTTTCCCTCTCTTCTAAGAGCCTGGAGTCATAATTCCAAGTTTGAGGTCATTTGTGAGACTAATTTACACCCTTAGGTTATAAATATTACTAATTTTCCATGCCATACCATGACCTTATACCTAAGAGAGCATTTTCTAATAGCAGTGGGCACCTAATTTCAATGCATTAAATAATCTCCCCTATCTTTCAATTCCAGAATGTTCTCTTATCAAATTATTCACTGGGCTTTTACAGAGCAGGTAATATGTGAAGGGGACCCAAGAGCATGCAAGAATGTTGATAAGATATAATCTGATCCTAAGGAGCAAATGTAAAGAGATGTCATAATTAATATACCTATGGTAGTTCTGGTGCTAAGTCCCTTAAGTGTCTGGAAGGACAAGGCAACTGGAGAGGAAGGTGAGTCCTGCCTTGGTTGTTGAACTCACCAAGTTCCACTATGAATAATGTGCTATCTTCTCTAGGACCCTAGCCTCCAAAGCCATAGTCTTCTCAGATGTGAAGAAGGCCAGTACTGGTCCAGGAAATGCTGAGAAAATGGAACCAGTTAATATTTTTAAATTAGCTAAAAACCATCAGTCACAGTCCATGCAGAGAGGCCCTTGCTCTCATAAGTAGAAAGGACAATGATGTAATACATTCTGAAAAACAATAGCCCCAAAGCTACTAAAGTTTCTTCACACCACAGTCTGGTCTCATCTCCCCCTTCTATTTTAGTTATAGCATACCTTATTTTCTCCTTCTTTTGAGAAATTGCAGCTCTCCCAGTTCCATCTTATTTCCATGGTTCTTGTCCACCCCAGGTACACATCTGATTGACACACACCTCTGCTCAGAGGTATGTCGGGATACAGAGCCCAGAGCTAGAGTCAAGAGTCCCAAAGGAAATGCTGTGGTAGCTCCCTTAGGAAGATTACCTTGGACTATTTATTACTGTTGTTGTTGTTGTTGTTGTTGTTGTTGTTGTTGTTGTTGTCAATGCTATTGTTGGTATCTTATTTCTTGTGTGCTGGTATGGAACTTAAAGTTTTGCTGTTCTTTAAGCTTTGTGGTAATCTGCTCTCGTGTTAGAAAGTCGGATGTTACTATCTGAAAAGGAAGGCAATAGGAAGCACATAGTGGGTCTGCACATCTGTCCTAGGACCAAAGAATCCCCTTAGTTACATCCCAGCCAATGACACTTTATTAGTATACCTTTGTTCCAGAAGTTTTTCAGTCTAGATAATGAATCATCATGAGGGTTATCAACAATCTTCCATAATAAACAGCTCCCAAGCCAGTGACTTGAGATGATAACCATTCACTGGCCTTAGGGATTTGAGGTTTGGATGGGAGCTCTTGTGGTTTGGTTCAGATTTGACTGGTTGGAAGTCTAGACTGGATTTCTGATGTGCCTGAGCTGCTGGTAGCTGGTCTGGATTGGCCTTATCTGTCTACTGTTGGCATCCTGGATGATAGAGATCCCAGGCCCCGTGTCTCTCCTCCCTGTGTAGCCTGGTGGTGTTTACTTGCTGAGCTACCTGGCAGGTCTGCAAGGTCTCTTGTGGCCCAGACTTGAAACTGGCAAGAGCATCACTTTGGAAACATTTTCTGGCCAAAGCAGTACACAAAGCCGTCCAGACTCGAAGGGTGGAGAAGAAAAAAATCATTATTTTCCTATTAGGAAAATGTGTGAAATCCCATTATAAAGGCATGGTTACAGAGAGGTGGAAAATTACAGCCTTGTTTGCTATTCTCTTCCCAGGATAACGAATCCAAAGACCCAGAAATAGGAGTTTCATAAACAGATAAACACAAACTTGAAATTAGCTGTGTAAATTAAAATTGACCTAAGATTCCTGAGACTATGTCCTCACCCATGAGATGTGGCAGGCATGATGACACCAGCATCATGTGCTAGGTGATGGCAGAGTGTGTGTGAGGCCCTGAACTTTCAAAGTGCACCAAGTGGTTCTGCTGGACCAGGAGTGGCGTGGAAGGAGAGTCCTGCATAGGTTACAACATTCAGTGCTGGAATCTGAGGGGTCTATGGCCACTTAGTTTCCCAGAATACCAGCTTTGCATACCTGCAAATAAAAAATATGATTTTTTGCCTCCAGAAACATTTATAGTAATTGAACTGGAAAATAATAAAAATATTTAATTTAGTATTATTGTCTCTCAGATAATATCATACTTACTTGATACTTGGTAGAGCTACTTGACTCTTTGGTCCTAGGACAGGTGTGCAGACCCACTATGTGCTTCCTATTCTCTTCCTTTTCAGATAGTAACATCTGATATTCTAACCTGAGAGCACATTACCACAGCTAAAGGACAGAATGAGACAGATCCCTCCCCCCAGTTCCTTCTTCCTCTTCTTTCCATGATTGCTCTGTCTTCAGAATAACAGAAGTAATAGTAGAGAAATATGGTACCGTCAAAGATGTCTTGCCAGGAACACACGAGCAATAATTCTGACCTCAGACCCCCATGCCTACACATTCATATGTCCCTGCCCCAGTTCAAACAGTATATTTTTATTTTGTTCAAGGGGAAAATGAAAGGAAGAATAACGACCCTCATAAATGGTCATATACTAGTCCCTCAGCCTTATAAATGTGCTTACTATGTGAGAAAGTGCATAGCATGTGGACTGTGCCACCCATGGAGTTGGTGTGGAATGGGCAAGCTTAAGCATCTCCAAACCCCAGAAATCTCAAAACTTGATATTAGAATCTCATCCTGAGACCAGCAGGAACAGGGCCATCTTCATCCCTGTTTCTATGCCTGCCTTGGAGCATGTAACCAGGTGACCTCCAACCAGGTCGTCACAGGCAGTCAGTTATGGACCCAGCACCTGGAACTCCTCTTCATGCTGGTGAGGCATCTCAGTAGCCTTTAGCCTTCAGCCAATGACCTTTCCTCCTTGGATATTCTCGCACCCTACCCCCAAACCATACAACCCTTGGTTCACCTCAAATAAAGTGTCTTCATTCAAACCTACCCTGACTAAAGAAATATGAACAAGCTAAGATTGTCTCAGAGAGCCACTTCACTAAAGATTATGGGAGAAGGCCTTTGCATAAAAGAGGTACAACATTAAGATTCTCAAAAAAAAAGGCCTCCCCTTCCCTTCCCAACACTTGCTCCCAACCCCTGACCGGGATCCTTCCCATTCACCCCCTCTTGGCCTGACAGGCAGTGGCATCTGATACTCCAGAGGGAAGAGGAAGATAACAGACTCTACCCATTCAAGATTTTGCCCTGTTCTCTCTAAACCACTGTACTATGGACACAAAGATAAGAGAGGAGGAACCCAGAACCACAAGAAAGAAAAAGGAAGAGTTGACTCTGTTTTAGGGTTTCCATTGCTGTGAAGAAACACCATGACCAAGACAATTCTTATAAAGGACAACATTTAATTGGGACTGACTTATAGGTTCAGAGGTTCAATCCATTATCATCATGGCAGGAAGCATCGGAGCATCCAGGCACGTTCAGACAGACATGATGCTGGAGAAATTGCTGAGAGTTCTGAATCTTTATCAGAAGGCAGACAGAAGAAAACTGTCCTCCAGGCAGCTAGGAAGATGGTCTCAACCACACTGGGTGGAGCCTGCACATAGGACCTCAAAGCCCACCTACACATCGACAAACTTCTTCCAGCAAGGCCACACCTATTCCAATAATGGCCACTACTAGGAGTATTCGTGCCATTTACCATGGGCCAAGCTTATTCAAACCACCACAGCCCCTAAGAAGCTTAAGACAACCCCTATATAAGATGAGGTGCAAATGCAATTAACGGTCACTAAGAAGCAGGCTGTAAGGAAGAAAGATTACTCTGGATTATCTGGGGACCAAGGATCACAAGGATCCTTAAAGGGAAAGCAAGGAGACTGGAGAGTAACATGAGAAAGGTCCTCGTCACGTGGAAGCACACAGCTCTAATCCTAATGCTTAAGAAGCTAAACCAGGGAAATTGCAGCAGGTTCAAGGCCAGCTGGAATTATATAGTGGGCTCCAGGCCAGCCTGAGCAGCATAGTAACACCTTCTCTATTAATTAATAAATCTACCACTGCTGGATTTGAAAACAGGGAAGAAATCATAAGCCTCAGCAGGGAACTGCCTAAACAAGTCTAGAAGGGAAACGAAATCAATTGTTCCTATGAACAGGGAACTACAACCCAGCTCACATCTGGATTTGGCCTAGCAGGAACCATTTCAGATTTCTGACTTTCCAAACAGTTTTGGGCAGTTTCTTATTACAGAAATGTTCTAGTGCCTGAATCAACAGTGCCTCCCAACATCACTCCGTCTGGAGAAGGGCAGAGAGGTTTTAACCGCATAGTGTGGACTCTGTTCTCTTCCTGCACATAGCACAGAAGGGATTCAGCATCCACAATTGTACAGCCCCATCTCCTCCATCCAGTACCTGTTGCTCCTCGGATGGTTTCCATATGCTTATATGTTAACGTTATCGTGGGTTATAAACAAACCTTTCTTGTTGCCTTCTGTCCCTCCCTGGATGCCTATTCCAAAATCTTCCCTGCTTCTTTGCAAGGTCTATGGAGGCAGCTGCCTGGCACCACTCCCTACACTTGGACTGAACCACCCCTGCTCTCTGCACTTAGGTACCACAGTGACACTGGCTCCATGAAAGCCTCCCTATCCTTGCTATGACCAAGGTAAATATTGTCCTTTTAAGTCTCAAGCACACTAGAGCTCAGAAACTTCACATCTTCCCCCACAGACTCGTGTCCAAAAGCAAAGCCTAACAGCAACCAGAATCTGAATTTAGAGCCCTGATGCTTGGAAACATTACTCTGGAACACCCATGAGAAGTATCTGGCCCTACTTCCTAGGATTTACTGATCCCCTCTGTTCTCCATGTGCTCAAGGGTTTTCTAATCCAAAAGCGCCTATTTAGTATGATATTTAAGACAGGAAGAGATTATGTAAGAAGTGGGTGGGTCTACTTTGACTTCTGTGACCTGGAAACCCACTGAGTATTGAACAACTTACTAGACATTATCTATGATTATCACTTATTTCTCTAAGTTCAAAGAACTGTGCCTCAAGGGGTAATTGACTCTCTCCTAACTCTCCAGGCAGAAAGCAGTCTGCTTGCTCAAACAGGGACAAGGAAGGCTCTACTCTGCTGATGTGCAAACTCTGTGTGAACCAGTTGCCCTGGGCACAGGTGTCGTGTCCTGGAACTAAGGTGCTGTGTGTACCAGCAGCTCCACCCTTCCCAGTCTGGAGGGACAGACATGGACCTCCTCCAGCATATGGTTCACTGGGGATAGAGGGAGGGCTGAAGACAGCATAGTTCCCAGGGGCTGGAGGTTGGCAGCTGGCATCCGTCAGCAAGACAACACTCATTTCTAAAACAGCATAGGAAAATTTAAACTTGGAGTTCCATCATTCCATAATAAAAAAAATGAAAATAAAAGTGGTTCCAAGTTATTTTATTCTGAATTTATTTTTAATGCCAATGACAACAAAAGGACTTTTTTTTTTACATGAGTCATTTTGCAAACCAGAAAACATGACTTCCTGAAATGGCGTTTTACAGAGCCTAAAGGAAAGCAGAATTTGACATGAGAAATAATGAAGAGGACCTAGCTCTGCTCACTAGGGGAGAGGCATCTCTTCTTTCTTCCTTCTTTCCTTCCTACCTTTCTTCCTTCCTTTCTTCCTTTCTCCCTCTCTCTCTCCCTCCCTTTATTCTGTCCTTCCTTACCCTCCCATTTCCAGCCCTCTCTTCTCCCTCCTCCTCATGACCCAGAATTTTCTCCAGTCTCTCTTCTCTAGCCCCCTCCTATTCTTTCTAAAGTCTCCTTTCAACTCTTCATGTTTTGGCATTCTCACCACCACCACCACCACCACCACCACCACCACCACCACCACCACCACTCCCAGCTACCTCCTAGTTTCAGGAAGTACCCTGCCCCTCCCTGTTGCATCCTCTCAGGGCCCATGTACCTTTTCATCAGAGCACTTACTGAAGTTATGATGACTTCTCTATGTTTTCGTGCCACATGCTTAGAGTTTGAATGACATAGACCCACAGAACACTGCTCTACAGAAGATTCCAGACTGCCCTGTGAGCACATCTCAATGTTACACAAGAGAATAACAGCTAACAAATAGCCTCTGGGTGAGAAACACAAAGACACAGGACATAGGCTAATCCTGCTCAGACATCAAGGCAGTACCTGAATGAGTGTCTCTCCTATAAAACAGCCATACAGTTCACCTCTTGTCCCCTGCAAAGGCCAGCATTGACCATTTATTAGATTCCCTATGAGCAATTCCTATGAGCAATTACTATGATGGTTAATATTGATTGTCAATCCATCAGGACCTAAAATCACCAGGGGACAAACATCTGGACATGTCAGTGAGAGATTTTCTAAATGGGTTAGAACTGAAGTGGGGGGACTTAACTGTGACGACACCATTGTGGGTCTGGGACTTGAATAAGAAAGGAGAAAGCAAACCGAACACCAGCCAGCATTTGCCTTTCTGCCCTTCCCAGCTGTGGATGTAGTGTGACCATCCATCTCATACTCCTGCGGCTGCAGCTTCTCTTCGTGAAGAACTGCACCCTCAGAATGGGAGCCAGAGAAATCTCTCCTCCTTTAAGGTGTTTTTGTGAGGTATTTGTCCCAGCAATAAGAAAAGTAACAAATATACCAAGTCACTGAATGGACCAGAGAATGGTTCGCTTCTGACACATGGCTAACAGGCGTGGTTAACTCCTCTGGCTACAGTTCTAAAGCCAAATCCACCACGTCTGATAGATAGACAGACATTTGACTAGTGTCACTACTGATTCCACAATGCAGTCAAGAGCTTTCACCTTGGGGTGGATTCAAAGGTGACTAACCACTTTCAGGCTTTTACTGTATCATCGTCAGGCTCTGCTCTGCCCTGTTGAATCACTGCCAATGCCCATCTTCTTGAAGAAATTCTCCATCGGCTGCATGGGCTCTGCAAAGCACCTCCATCCTTTTAGATAGTCCTTTCTCACTGACTTCCTGGGCCCTGGACTTCTCTGCTTGATTCTCTGTACTTCTGCCCATAACCATCCATGTCAAGTGAGAAAACAGCGCTCAGCTGCAATCCAGATGGGTCTCGTTTGTTTACTTATTTAACAGGGGCTTCTAAGTTCCAGCAACTACTTTGGATGGTTTATAAATAGTAATTCAGTTAAGGCTGCTAACTCCCCCAGCTGAAGTGTGAAGCCTGGCTGCAGGCATAATTCCAGGCACCTGTACAAGAACTGGCAGTGTGAAATATTGGTGTCCAGCTGACCTGGCCACCTGTCAGTCTCTTCCAGAATCCATTGCTGTAAACACAGCTGGACTCTTAAATCCAGAATATTTTCTCCCAGAACCACTGTCTAGTCTACAGTCCCTACTCTACACATGTCATATGGGTGGACCCTTTCAGGACCACTGGCCCTAAAAATCCTTGGCAGAGCTATCTTCTCCTGTCTGCTCTTCCAGGGTTGCTCCTGTCAACCTTCTAACCTGACCATAGACACTTTTTGTCATTGAATGGCCCAGTTGACCTGTCTAGTGCCATTTCTCCCAATCAATCACATCTTACACGCACTGTCATTCTGTCCCTTGGCTTATGGACAATGGTGAGGGCTTGCAACTTGTTTCCTTCCTAGTTCCATGCCTTCACACACAAATTATATCCTCCAGATCTCCTCTAAATGATGACGTGGCAAATTAAATTCAGACCCTGTTGCTCTGGGTCAAATTCAATTGCTTCTTATCTTCAAGGTAAGAAGTTAGTGAATTGTTCCCTTGATGAGCTAAGATAGTAGGCTGACCTGTAAGGCCTCACCTTGTGATATTTGTGTCTCCACACCTATGTACTATCTGCATTCTTGAAGACTGCCTTTATAACCATGTAAACAGATACTTAGGGGTGGCAGAAATGCATCATAAGTTGAGAGATGATGTGAAAGATGCTTGTAAAAGATAAAGATTCCTCGATCATTTCAGACACATGAGTTGCTTTTCTACTGCTATGATGAGATTCCATGACAAGAGAGTTTAAAAGTAGGAAAGGTTTATGTTTACTTATGGTTCAAGAAGGCTAGGGTCTGTCATGGCAAAGAAGGCACAGTGAAGGAGCACGAGAGCAGCCTTTCACAACGTATCCACAGGCAGTAAGAAGGGAAACAAGAAGTGAGGTGAGGCTGTAAGGCCTCAAAGCCCCACCCCAAGTGACATTATAGCCCCCAACAAAGTCCACCTCCTCAAGGTTCCATCACCTAAACAGCACCACCAACTAGGGACCAAGTTGTCAAACACATGAACCTACAGGGATCATCCATATTTAAGACACAGTACCACTCAAGGAGGATGGTAACTATAAGAGCATCCCCTGCCCTTCTCTCTCAGTCCACCATGAACTAGGAAGCTGGTTCTCAGGATGTAATGGGAATGTGAGTCACCAAGAGAGGTCACTCAGAATATAGAGCCCTGCACTTGAGAGGTAGATTCTAATCATTGCTCTGGGTAGGGCCCTGGGAGGATTCTTTTAAGAAGTACTCAACTTGATCTGAAGAAATCTGTCAAACTAACACACAAGGGGGCTGGGGGGTCCACTGCCCTACCATCTTATCTCTTGGCTCCTGAAGAGGGCCCTCAGCATGCATGAAACACATTTCCCTCTGACCTCTTACTGGCCAACCACTCCAGAGATGGTGTAAGCAGTTACAAGTGTGAACACAGGATCAATATTAGACTTGTGAACACACTGGGTGGCCTCACCTCATTCTTCTGATTCCCAGCCCACCCACCCCCGCCCCTTTGTATAATGGAATGACACTAAGCTCAGTCAATGGTATCAGGCAGACAAATCTAACGCAACTCTTCTGCTAGACACAATAAACAACATGAATGTTGACTATGAGCAAACACAAGGAGCAGACTATGAATACTCTCATTGTCAGCCCCAACCCCTTGTGCACAGCTCCATGCTCTCAGTTATGGGACAAATCGTCCATTTATTTTGTCTCTCCTTGCATAGCAAATCCTGTGAGACCATGATTTATTTATCATCCCAGCATCCAGCACTAGTCTCAATAACTACAAGGAGTTCAGAGAAGGTTTACAGTGGCTGCTGGTCTTCAGCTGTGTGATCCAATTCATATCCTGGCACAGAGGGGCCAGTGGGTTACCAGAATCCATTCCACTACACTGGCTAGGCGAGAGATAAGAGGTGACATTGAGTATCTTGGCTTCTGTGCCCAAGCAATGGATGAAACCAACCCTAGAATGGGACAATACCTGTAGCTAATTTTTAAGCATTTCCTTGCAAAACAACAAAAGATTGACAACTTAAATGAAAACACCATACTCGTAGGCAGAGATGTTGGGTAGTAACAGCTCCATAGACAAGTTTATGGTGGAAATAGGAGAATTGGGAGTTTATAACAATTTGAATAGGCAAATGTTGGAGAGGAGATTTAAAAACCTTTCACAGGTGCAGAAAGTGATAGACATCCCAGAGAGGAGGAATCATCTCTACCTGCTGAATTCTTTCAAACAATAAAGAGTTGAGTAATGTATCCCTGAGTGCAAAGCCTTGCTATAATGACACACAGATCAGTATGCAGATTCTACCATGGCACTTGAATATGACAGTTTGCCATAGTTTACACAGACCATGAAAGACACAGGGATCGCTACAGGCAGATTCCCTTTCGTCTTTACCAGCTCCCCACGTAATCTGAAGCTGTAAACTCCGTTAGGAGCCACCTCTACAAACTAAAGGGCAAATTACATGGCTTGGAGTCAGGAGGTGTCAGCTCCCGCAGGAGCCCCCTGTTCGTTCTGCATATTAACATATCACTTCTCTTCGGCTGGAGCTTGCTTATATGTAAAGTTAAAAATAATGCCTTTATCGAAAGTCAGATTCTGAGACTGAATGAGGTCATGAGTGTTAAGCTTTGGGAAAGCATGAAGCACTGTGAATGTGTAATAGGATCCCACCTAAGCCCTCTTTGCAAACCAATGGTAATCCCAGAGTCTCTGTAAATTCAAACTGGATGCTTTCCTGGCATTGGAGTGCAACCTAGATTTTAGTGAGGGTTCATCACTCCAGCTATTGTTTTAGCAGCAGTGATGTTGGCTTCCTTTAGAAGAAGCTATCAACCCATTGTGTTTGCTGCATATTATGAAGGCAGGTGCATTATATAGACCATGTAATAACCGTTTCAATTAGCACTCACTTCAATCCTGAAGTAGACACTTTCCTTCTATCTCATTTCACATTAAATCCTGCCATGGCCCTTCCTTCTGCCAAACTCGCTTCTTCTCTAATCTCTGCTAAAATTAAATTGTTCATACCACGAGGGCACTAAAGTCCTCCAGATGAAGAGGATCAAAGGGAAAGAGAGAATTTAAGGAATTGGTTCATTAAAAGGCTGAAAGTCAAAAGGGCCCTGAGCTGTTCAATCAGCCAACTGGAAAGCAGGACGAGCCCAGGGCAGAGCTCCTGTCTGAATCCAGGGTCCCAAGAACCAAGGGAACTGATAATAAAAGAAGTCAGCAACTCTAAGACAAAAGAATAGCTAATGCGTCAACCCATCTTACTCTGGAGGCTAAAAACACCACTATCCCAATTAGAGCAAGCAAAGCAAAAGCATTTCCTCCTATTCGGTCTTTTTATTCTATTCTTGTGTTGAAGTGATTGGAGGAGCCCACAGCCACCCAATCAGGGAAGACAATAAGTATAAATCTCACTAAGGAATGCCTTTGTAGGCACACAAGAATAACTCATGAACAAATATGGACACCTCATAATAGACCAAGTTAACACATAAAACCACAGCAGTAAGCGTCACGAGTGTCCATCCCTCTGCCACTTATGTGCAGTGGTACTGCCCAATCTTCCCTTTAAGGATTTGGTCATAGAGGGTAAATGTCTGAGAAGTATGAGTATATGGGAGCTCTGTCAAGGGACAGAAGGCACAGGTGGATTTGAAGACGAAAGGAGAAAAGCTAAGAACACCAGGGACAAAATTAGCTTCACAGACTTTCTGAAGTTTGACCAAATCTGTCTCTCATGCATGGCACAGTTTACTTTTCTATTATCCATCTGATTCCTTGCTTACATACTCACTTATCAGCCAACAGTGACTGAGCGAGTTATACTGGGCACAGGGACTAAGAATCAACTCAAGTATGGACCTTGCCCACAGGGTACCTCTAGAAAACATGTTTATAAACACCTTGGGTGTGGTGTGTGCATCAAGTCCTAGAATTAGTAGTTTGAAAGTGGCATTGTTACCTGTTCCCGGCCCACCACTATCAAAGACTCTACAAATCATCACCATAACCCTGCGGTGTGTAGCCACAGAGCCAGAGAACTCATGAATGGTCTCCGAGCCTAGCATGTCCTTCTGGCATTGATAAGGAACATAGCTGGGAACTGAAATCTGTCTCTTGCAGCGTGTAACTGGTAAGGTTGTATAAATCAACACAATAATGAATTCTCCCACAGGCACATAAAGCATTACCTACTCACGCATTACCATGGCCAAATATCATCTAAGAGTAGCTGAGGGATGAAAGAGTATATTTAGGTTCGTGGCAACAGGGAGTATCAGTCCATCATGGTGGGGAGGGCATATAAAAATTTATAGTGGTGGGGATGTGTAGTAGAGTTTCACACATCTTGACATCTCAGGGAGCATTTGAGTTAGGGCCAAAATTAAAAGCCAATATCACCTTCAAGGCATGACCACAGGGACCCATTACCTTTTTTATTTAGTATTTATTTTAATAAAAATAGAACTTTATGACTTTCCTCCTTCTTTTGCCCATTCTAACCCTTTCCATGTGCCATCTCTCAATCTATCCCCTCAACACTCCCTTCCTCTCAAATTAATGGCCTCCTTTTCTTTTATTATCATTGATACATATAGAGAGAGAGATACAAAACTATATAAACACAACCTGCTTTTGTTGTTGTTGTTTGTGTGTCTATGGTTTCAGGGCTAACCTCTTTGTATTAGATAATCAAATAAAGGATTCCTCCCTGAGAGAGACTCTCTTTCCCAGCAGTCATTAGTTTCCCATTGTCTAGAGTGGGATCCTGTGAGGTGTCCTCCCTTCTTTGTTAGCATATACATTGTTCTCAGAATAGTAGCATTGTGTGTGTGTGTGTGTGTGTGTGTGTGTGTGTGTGTGTGTGTGTGTTTTATTTAGGCCATCAGTTCTAGAAGACAGTCTCCTAGCAAATTTCCTGGTTCTGTGAGTCTTATAATCTTTCTGCCCTCTCCTTGTGATGTCCCCTAAGCCATAGGCACAGGAGTCATACAGAAGAGGTATTCTTTGGGGTTGGGCTTCCATGATCTGTTGATCTCTACATTGTATGCATTGTAGTTTTATGCAATGATATGCATTTTCTGTAAAGATAAGTATCTTTGATGAAGCATGATAGCTACACTTACAGTTTGACAATGTAGTGAAGAATTATGCTGGCCTAGAAAAGTGGTAGCTGTTGTTTCTCTTCTAAGATCCAACACCTCACTAGCTCCAAGGTTTTTAACTAGGTTTCTAGTACTAGGCATCATTTTCTTTCTGTTGAAAGTGCCTTAAGTCTCAATGGACAACTGTTAGTTAACTAACAGCAAGATATGGGTGTCACCACTGAACCTTTAGGGACAGTTTGTCATACTGCTCAGAGCTGGAGAGATGGCTCGGCAGTTAAGAGCACTTGTTTCTCCTGAAGAGTACCTGACTTAATACTTACATGGTAGCTCCCAATTATGTATAACTCCAGTTCCAAGGGATCTAACACTCTCCTCTGACTTCAACAAAGATCTATTTCTCCTACCTAGGAGTTGCATCTAAAAGGCTCCACACCCCCACACCCAATTGGTGTTCCAAACATGAACTTCTGGGAGACATTTTAGACCCAAAATCTAAAACATACTCGATTCCTATCCCCAGGGTCTAGTCTGATGATTATAAGAATATTTATTTGTTGGGAACAAAATAAAAGGGGGAGGGGGCCCAGGGAGAAGTTGGGAGGAAAAATATGCCACGTCCAGTCAGAGTTCCTGTACTCTGGGCAGGCAGACGGGGGGGGGGGGGGGGGGGGCGGGGGGGGGGGAGACTGCCAGGAGCTTTTCCACTCTGCCCAGGGAGAGCATGCCTGACCCACATGACAGGGGGGTGGAGAAAGGGGCAGCCCCTGACCGGGGACGCCCCTGGAGCTGCCTTGCTAAAGCCCCAGGGTTGCAGGAGAGAGGGATGAGGGAAGGAGTTCCCAACACTGGTGAGAGTGGTGCAGTAGATCTAGAAGGAGCAGAGACTATGGTTTAAGAGCTTTATTATAGAAATGCAGGGGAAAGAGAGAAGGTAGAGAGAGAGGAGAGGAGAGGAGAGGAGAGGAGAGGAGAGGAGAGGAGAGGAGAGGAGAGGAGAGGAGAGGAGAGGAGAGGAGAGGAGAGGAGGGAAGACAGAAAGGGAAGAGGAGAGAGAAGTGAGAGATGAGAGGACAAAGGAGTGAGAGAGAGGGAGAGTAAGAGAGAGTGTGGTGGGGGCTGAGCACCCCTTTTTATGGTCTTCACTGTTGCTAGGTAACTGGGGAGGAGTTTAGCCTGAAGGTCAGAAGCTTGGGCCATTGCTTAGGTGACTATTGACCATGCTTCTCTTGTGGGGGCTGTAGGAGGTGATACTTTAGGCAGGGGCAGGAGTTCCAGGAGCATGAGGGAACACCTACCATGTCATGTAGGTGAATTATGACCATCAGGGTTCAGACCTCAGCTCGACTGGAGACCAGCCTGCAATTCCCCACATTTATTTATAATGTATTTAAATCATATCACATGCAATGAGTTTTTTGTAATTAGCTTCATCTTATTGCCACAACTCACAAAATTGAAGCAAGAAAACCCTATTTCCAATAAAGAAAAACAATTTGAGAAGGAATATGTGGTTTGCTCGATGTTCTCAAGACAGTACAGAGTTAGGGTGGGTTGTGAAGCCATTTCTGTGCAACTAACTAGTCCATTCTATACCTACAAGATTTAGCTAGTTTTGAAAGAAAGATAAGAACTAGAGAAAGAGAAAAAGTAAAAAACAAAGTTTTCTCTCTGTACACAATGTCCCCCTCTGGCCACTTAAGGCGTGTTCTCAGGAATGAGGAGCCATTCTTGTGGGGCTCTTGAACTTTGGAGGGTGTGATTTCAGGAAAGGTGATGGAAGTGAGTTTTCAACTCTCACTCTTTCCCCCACTCCCTACCATAATTGCGTTTTCACTGCATTTTACCTGTAAGTACCATCAATGACTTCTTTTGCTCACCAACAGAAATGATGGAATAGCATTTCCGAGATACCTGACAGCTCCTGAGGGCCCTCCAAAGTAGGTCAGCCATGCAGAGTGTTAAAACATCATCACAGTTGCCAAGGAGCTCCTGCCTTCTTGAGCTCCAACGATCTTGGATTCCTCAGCAGTTCTTCATGGATAACCTCAGGGTGGGAGCAGATTCGGGCCAATGTCTAGAAGGTTCCGCATGGATGCTCTGAAGTCACTCCTGGCAGTTCCGGATGGTCGGTGAATTCCTCCTGAAGTGGTCTCCTTCAAGCATTATTGTTGCTCACATGTATCTGGAAACACTCATTCAGTGAGGGCAGCAAATGTCCCATAGGCTGAGGGAAGGAAAGTAAGTTTCTTACTCCAAACTAGAGATTTTGCTGTTAGAGGCAAATAAAATGTCAGGTATTATTCACAAATCCGGCCCTTCTTCCTCAGTCTACCCTACACTGGGGCATTTGTTCTTAGATTATAAAGTACATATGAATCACTAGAAGGATTTATCTTATATACAAGGGCTCTAAAGTTGAAATGTTGGTTTTCATCTCTGTTCTGGGGTGTGCTGCAATGTGTATTTTTAACAAGTGACCTAGTTAGTCTGAATGACAAAACAACTTACAGGGAGACTAGTCAAACCTAAATTTACCAGAAAATAGAGTTTAAAACACTATGGCTGGATACTTGATTTACAACAAGGTCCTAGGAAGGCTAGACTGAGGGGGGAAGATGGGTCACTATAAAAAGATGACACTGAGCTGTCTGTTTTGTATCTTACCTGAGTAATTGCTCCACTTCACAATCTTGTGGTGTCATCTTCCTAGGTCTTGATAAGACACTATGTCCCAAAGAGTCCTCCTAGAGGATGAAAGGATGATAGCTCAAATCTCTCAATGCCAAAATTATAGAATTCAATGCTCCCCAAATTAACTTTCATTTTGCTTATACATGGGCTGTGGGTCCTGCTCTGTGTCTTGCCACAGTACTAACTTGCCAGTCTGTGGTTGTTGCTCAATGGTCCAGCCGTGGACATTATACTATGAAGTAGGAGTGAAATGGGTACAGCACAAAGCCCAGATAGATATTGACTGCAGTCAGAGCTATGTCTTGTCTATACAGAAGGCCAAGGCCCAAACAATGCAAAGACAAAAGGGTTTGTGTATCCTAAATAATGCAGACTCTCTTACTCCATCCACTGTCTTCTTTCACCTTTCTGACCTGTGATGATTGATCTTCATTGTAAACTTGACTGAATTTAGAATCATGTAGGATGACACACAGTTCTCTGGAATGTCTACAGAACTGTCTCTGAAGATGTTTAACTAAGGAAATAACACCTACCCTGAATGTGGGCAGCAGCATCCCATACGCTGGAGAAGGAGGTTAAATAAAAATGAGAAAGTCTGCTGAACACTGGCATCCTCTACTTTCTGCTTCCTGGTCTACCCAAATGTAAACAATTTCCCACTGGCACAGCTTCAATTATCTCATGCCTTCATCCTATGCCCTCTGTGATGGACTGTATCCCCTCAACTGAGAGCCAAGATAAATCATCTGTTCCTTACATTGCTTCTTATTGGGTATTTGGTCAAGAGAAACAACTCGTCTACCAACTTCACCTCTTTACACAAAAGGGACTGGAGAATTCTATGACTGGAAAGCTGAGCTGGCTAGGCTGAGGTGAAAGAAACTCCTGAGGACATGATGAAGAAGAGACTTTATCCTGCCTCTCAATTCTTTCTTTAGTCTCGAGAAGACCGAAAGATCCTTTGAAGCTAAGACTGGCTTGTAGACAAACAGGCATAGGGAGGCCACTGAGTTTAGCATGGAAACTTATATGAAGTAGATGAGGGTCTGGCTCAGTTAGGACTGAGTTCAAGTGCACCCCAGGTCCTATCTGAGTTTATGATTCAAGGACCTGTATATCTAAGCTCTTAAAAACAAAAACAAAAATCAAAATAGAAAACAAAAACAAACAAACAGAACAGAACAGATGTATCTACCAAGAAAATGCAGTATCTAGCTCTACGAGGCCAAGGGTGATTGCAATATTCAGAGGGAAAAAGGAGGTATATACCCTAGATGCTGAAGACCCTTTGCAGAATGCATCTATATCTGAGTTCTTTAAGGGTGTGATTGGGATTTGTTGTTGTTATTTTTGTTTTATATGTGAGAGCCTCATAATAAACCTCATCTGTGTACCAGCTAAAAGAAATATAAAAACAAAGATAGAGAGATAAAGACAGAAAGACAGATGGAAGGAAGGAAAGAAAGGAAGAGAGAGAAAGAAAGAGAGAAAGGAAAGGAGGAAGGGAAGAAGGGAAGAAGGGAGGAAGGAAGGAAGGAAGGGAGGGAGGGAGGGAGGGAGGGAGGGAGGGAGGGAGGGAGGGAGGGAGGGAGGGAGGAAGGAAGGATCTAATTTCCAAGTGGTGTTTCAGAGTAGCAAATCAGTCTGGGTTCATTTGTTATGCCTTCTGTGACAGGTACCATAGACCAGGTGGTTTTCACCAAAAGAAATATATTCCAGAGGCAGAAGTCTAAAATGAAGGTGTTGTCAAGGCTACAGAATTCCCAAACTATCCAGGAGGAGATATTTCCTGGTCTCATCCATCATTCATTAGATAAGGAGATACTTGTCACATATACCAGTCTCTGTCTCCATGTTCACAGCCTTATTTGACTTGGATAGCTCTGTGTTTCCCCTCATTTTAGACGTCAAATTGTCCAAGAACCATTTCATTGCCTCATCTTCTCTTTATGATATCAACAAAGACTCTTGGTTTTGAAAGATCACATTTAACACAATCAGCCTTGGGACTTCAGCACATCTTTTTGGAGACACAATTTAATGCATAACAGACTCCAAAGCCAAAGTGCCACTGGCAAATCCAGTCTTTAATTATACTCAATTTTTGTTGCTCTGTCTTTTCTCTCATCAACACCATCAGAATCATTATCAAGCTGTTTTTACACATTCTCATGCTTTTTGCTCCCATTGTTAGAATGTGCTAGACTCAAGCACAGCCAAATAAAACAGCAGTCTTGCAAGTCCAATAGCTCACTCCCTCCCCCTACCCCTGTGCAACCCATGCCCCAGAATCGCTGATACTTCCCAGGTGAAACTGTTACCCATTTCCAATAGTCCTGTAATGGGACCTGTCCCAACCCCCAGTGATGATTAGAGGAAGTATCCTAACCCTATGGAGCAATCTCTCAAGACAAGAGTGGTGCCTTCATCTGAGACCGAGCATCAAGCATATGATAGCTTAATATTCAAACTATTTAGCATAAATTGGAAAATCTATTTAACTCTTTCTTTTTCTCCTTTCCATCTGCTAATTTACATGGCTGGCTGGGAAAGTGATCAGGACAGATTGGGAGCAGCACAGAGAGAGCCCCAGACTAGCCAAGCTTGTGTCAATCTGCATTAATTTTTTTCCCTGAGCACAAGATATGTGCCTAGGGATGATCTACAGGGCATATTTGTATAGAAACAATACCCTAGTGTTTGTGGAGCATTTCACTCAAGAACATTTCCAATTCTCTCTTTAAAGTACCTAGAATTCTTACTACAATAAACAAACAAGCAAACAAACAGACCTTTCTTCAGGACCCTTTGTACACTATCTGATTCATTATTTGTAGGATTTTTAATTTAATTTTTACTTTTGTAACTACCATTCCAAGTATTGGGTTTCATTACTTTTTCAAACATTTTGTTTTATGAATCATGAATCATCTTACTCTCATGTTTCTGCCCCATCCCCTTCCCACTTCTTACTCTACTACCCCCAGTAGACTTCTTTCCAGCTTCATGTCACGTGAGCTCAATTTCCCTTCCTCCATCCTCAAAAAAAATCATTCCCCTATCATGATCCCCTTTCTAGGTTCATGACCTATATTCACACTAAAACACACAGAAACACACACACACACTTTTCCCCTAGGGCTGGGGAGATGGGGAGACAGCTTGGTCATAAAAATGCCTCTATCATAAGGACCCAAGGATATCCTTGCATGCCCATATGCATCTTGTAACCCAAACATGGGTTGGGGGAGGAGAGAGAGAGAGAGAGAGAGAGAGAGAGAGAGAGAGATGCATGGCTTCCTGGAACTCATTAGATCATTGCAGGCAGTCTGGTAGAATAGAAAAGCTCCAGATACACTAAGAGACTGTCCCAAAAAATGAGGTGAAGAACAATCCAGAAAGACAGCCAACATTAACCTCTGGCTTCCACATACATATATGCACTTGTGTATACAACATACATACATACATACATACATACATACATACAGAGAGAGAGAGAGAGAGAGAGGAGAACTGGAATACACATATGAAAGTAAACATTGAATATTTGCCTTTCTAGGTTGGATTGCCTTGCTTAATATAACATTTTGCAGATTCATCCATTCTGCTACAAATTTTAGAATTTAATTTCTCTTTGTAGCTGAATAAAATTAGATTGTGTATACATATCACATTTTCATCATTCACTCATTTGTTGATGGACATTATCTTAGGATTTTATCACTGTGAAGAGACACCATGACCAAGGCAGCTCTTATAAAGGCAAACATTTGATTAAGGCTGGCTTACAGTTTCAGAGGTATTATCAGCATTATCATTATCAGCATAGCAGGAAGCATGACAGCCTGCAGACAGACATAATGCTAGAGAAGCCAACAGTACTATATCTTGTTCTCAGGGCATCCAGGAGGAGGCTACTCCACACTGGGCAGAGCTTGAGCATAGGAAAGCTCAAAGGCTTCACCAACAGCCTCTCATAGACTCTGTTCATGGTGCCAAGCCTCAACTTCTTTGCATGACACCTTCAGTCCTGGGCTGCACCATCACCAATGGCCTCTCTTGATCTCACACAGTGTCAAACCTCAGCTACTCTCCATGACTCCTTCACACCTTCAAAACCAGTACTATCTGTATGATTCTTACATATTACCAAGTCTGGCTGCCAGCAGGATATCTATCTCTGGACCACAGCTTCTTTGTGCTCTCAGAAAATACTTCCCAGAAGATTTTGCCTCAATGATACTGGCCTCATCTTAATCACCATTAATTTCTTAGCTCCAGCTAACTAGCAACGATTGCCATAGTAACCCCTTCTATTCTTTACTCTAAAGCCAGACCCATATGGCCAAAGCTGCTGAGTTCTGCTATTTGCTGTACCTGGAACATGGACCTTTTGTTCTAGAATATCGTCACCAACTTTCTGCTTTCAGTGATTTCCTTTACTACCTAAGCTTGGCTGTCCTGGAACTTGGTCTGTAGACTGACCTTGAACTCAGAAATCTGCATACCTGAGTGCTGGGATTAAAGACATATACCACAATGCCTGGACCTAAGCTTTTCCTTAATTCCTTTTCACAAGATCTTTATCAGTTCTACATTGTAGCTCACTCCAGATATAGTCAAGTTGATGACTGTGAATAATCGTCAAAAATCATCCCTTGTCAATTTGACACACAACCATATCTCCTTATGTCCAAATGAAAACATTAACCAGGCCATAATAATGCCTAACATGGTATAACTTCTTACAACTGTCACTGCATAAACAATAAGCTTAGCTGGGTAGCATCTTGCCCCAAGGCTACCACCCCCTTAATCCTATTTAATATCCTTAATGAGATTATTTAATCCATTTCACTTCCTGGTGTCCCTTCAATCCTTAAAGAATACATTTTGTATTTTTCCTTTCTAAGCTTGCTAGGCTTGATCAAAATGCTCTTCATAAGACTAAACCACAGTACAGTCTATGCTAGGCTTTGTTTGAGATTTCCTTTGTCAACATAATTAATCTAAAACTCTTCACTTTAGAGCCTCGGCCAGACTCTTCAGACAAAGGCAAAAAGCAGCCACATTCTTCACCAAAATATCACAAGAATGATCTCTAGGCAACATACTAAAATTCTTCTCTGAAACCTTTGAGCCAAGCCCCCAGCACTTCAAATAATCTTCACAAGACTGTAATTCCATGTTCTTGCTATGCTTAAACCATTCCATTGCTTTCCTAATTCAAAACTCCAAAATCAACATCCCTCCAAACAAAAGCACAGTCATGCATATATATCGTAGCAATGCCCAAATCTGACACCACTTTATCTTAGTTAGGTTTTATTGCTGTGACAAAGTATCATGACCAAAAATCAAGTTGAGGGAAAAAGGATCTATTATTGGGTTCACACTTTGAAATTACAATCCATCACCGGAAGAAATCAGAACAGGAATTAAAGCAGGGCTGGAACCTGGAGGCCAGAGCTGATACAAAGGCCATAGAGAACCTTCTTCCCCAGTAGTATGATAGAACTTTTCAGCATTATGAAAGCTAACCTATAGGGATGGAGCTTATAAATTTCGCCATGCTCTAACTCATGTATGTGGTCCTTAGCAATAGGGACTTACCCTCAAGTCCAAGAAGGTAACCAAGAGCAAGAGCAATAGTGCATGGAGGAAGGGGTGTTATGGGACCTTACTGACCAACGCCAACTCTGAAAGTGCTTCCCACACCCAGCACTGGGCCTTTCTTAAGATGTTTTCATTTCATTGTTAGTGCCTGCACATATGCACGAGAACTGTGCTAGTCCGGGTGTCCACAGAGGCCAGAAGCATCAGATCCCGTGAACCTGAACTTACAGACAGTTGTAAAGCAATATATGGGTGCTAGGAACTGAACCCACATCCTCTGCAAAAAGGCAGCAGGTATTTTTCCCTGCTGAGCCAGCTCTTCAGCCCCAGCCATTTGACTCTTTAGTTTTAATGTCCACACTAATTTTACAATGGCTGCACTGGCATGTACAGAAGACCATTAGCTAAGGAGCCATGCCCCTACTGCTCCCTAAGAGACCCTAGAATTAGAGAGTGTTTACCTTACTAGGATCCATATAAAACCTGGAGACTTGGGATCAGGTCTCAGCCTGTCTGCTGACGAGAATTCAGTGCTGATGCTTCACTGCACAGTGCCTTTGTTTCTTCTGTTCAAAGACCGAAAAAAGCCAGGTCTGGGACAAGTGTTCTGAAGATTGGATATGAGAGCCCATCCTTGCTCAGTGTTCCACCAGCTCCAGGGTCCCGATGAGATTCTTTAATGAGTATCTTTAAATCTCAAATGTCTTTTTATTTTCTAAAGATTTATTGATTTTATTTATAGGAGTACCCTGTAGCTGTCTTCAGACACACCAGAAGAGGGCATCAGATTCCATTACAGATGGTTGTGAGCCACCATGTGGTTGCTGGGAATTAAACTCAGGACCTTTGGAAGAGCAGTCAGTGCTCTTAACCACTGAGCCATGTTATAATGAGGATGGGGGTGTGTAGCCTCAAATGCAAATGAAGCAATGCATGGTGTAGGCAAGAGCTTTGAAAATGTGACTGTGCTATTCATACCAGTATAATGTTCCTGACTTCCTTAAAGACAGGGAAGTATCCAAGATTTCCTTCTCCTTTATACAGAAAGCGAGAGACAGACAGACAGACAGACAGACAGACAGACAGACAGACAGACAGAAAGACAGAGAATGAAGGAGAGAGGTGAGCAGTCCTATCCCTCCATAACACCACAGAGCCAGGTCCACCATAGGTATTCACCTCAGCCTCCTTCCTCTCCTTCTCTATTCTGAGTCTGTCTTCAGGCTACCTGCAGCCTGTTCACCGTGAGTGCTCACCCTGAGAGTCTATCATGGGATTCCTCAGCCATATTCCATGCTATTTTTCTTTTTCTTAATCCAACTCTTCCTTCAAGACCTGAATTCAGCCAATGTGAGGACAGATGGTGTGGGGCCCTTTGCCCTGCCAATTTAGCAATCTTGGCAAGAACTGGGTCCTTGTGTGCAGGGGGGGTGGGGTGGGGGAGTGATTTTTGCTTGCATAGTTTAAAAATACTACAGTGTTTTTAACCTCAGGGAAAAATGTTTGGCAAACAACCCATAGCAGATTTTCTTTTTCTTGTGGATGATGTCACATCCCTAGCCAGATTTGTCTAAACAAGGCTCTGCTCAAGAAAAATGGCTAGCTCTGGGTGTCGTTACCATGTAGCATTAAGAGGCATGCCAAGAGCAGGTTTGGGTTAAAATGCTTGGGTCTGACCTCTGCCTTAGCTTTCTCCAGTGCACTGTGAGGTCATTTACCACGATAGAGCTCTGTAGTCTCATGAATGAAAAACAACAATTTTAAGCTATAATCAGTTCAGTTCAGCAGCTGCTGAGTGGTTTACTGTAATAGCATCTGGGGTGGTAAGTAAGACAGCCACCAGCCAGGATTTTGTAATCAGTCATGCTTAAACTCAAAAATTGGGGACCTCTTCTGGTGTTCCCTCTGCTTAGCGATCTCTTCCATCTGGAGTAATCTCTGGTTAGCTCCTTTTCTGCAGTCAGATCTCACTCAGTTCACATGCTCCCTCTGCATAGATTGAAGCTTAAGTTATCTTGGGTAAATCTGCCAGTGCCCATGTCCTGACCAACCTCTCATTTTATCCTCTTTCACTCTGTCATGGCACTGTGCTGTGTCTATTTTGTGTTTGTGTGCTACTGGCATTTCCCAAGGTCAAGCCACATGCCTTTCCCATGCCGTGTAGCAGGACAGAAGTGCCTTTAGCCTCCAGTCCTCACAATGGGGGCCTTGGAGGTAAATGAATCACTCACTCATCTTAGGAGAACTTGCAACATTTGAATCTGCTTCTTCAAATGTGTACCAGAAATAACAGTGGTATCCATCTAGACATACTGGGTTTTGGTTTTTGGTTTGTTTTTTTTGGGGGGGGGGGGCGTTGTTTCTGTTTTTGGTTTTTGTTGTTGTTGTTTTGGTTTTTTTTTTTTTTTTTTTTTTGAGACAGGGTTTCTCTGTGTAGCCCTGGCTGTCCTGGAACTCACTCTGTAGACCAGGCTGGCCTCAAACTCAGAAATCCACCTGCCTCTGCCTCCCAAGTGCTAGGATTAAAGGCATGTGCCATCACTGCCCAGCTAGACTTACTGTTTTATTATAGCATGAACCTATGTGAAGTGCCAAGAGCAATTATTGACTCAACTGAAGTGTTGACACTTAACCCATGAGACCTTTCTGGAGAAGCTTGCTATAACTTCAATAGTGGACTTGTGAACATGGTGTGAGGCAAAGATTTTAGGGACGTTCTCTGTCTGCCCTTACTTATCACCTCTTCCCCTGGCAGCTCCAAAGGACTTAAACATGGGTGTAATACAGCCATTCTAGAAAAATACATGTCAGAAATTGTGTTGTGCTCTGAACTGCCCTTTGCTGGGACTGTAAGCTCCTGCGAGGAGTCCTCATATCCATGTACCATTTCTTCTTTTTCCGTGGGATGGCTAGCCAGGGCAGCTGAGCCAGCAACTGGAAACACCTTAAGATTCTTAAGATACACAGTGTTCTCCAAGAGATCAGGCCCATTCAAATTTGAGCTTTTCTCCTGGTAACTACTTAACCTTTGTAAGAAAGTATCCAGTGGTGTCTCAGAACCAGCTCAAGTTGAGCATGTCTGAAATCCAGCAGAGGAGGACACTTAAGCTTAAATTCAAACACAAATGCTCCATTTTGGGAGACAGGACTGTGATGTGAAAGAGAGCACAGTTAATTGCGGTGGGCTGAAGGTTCACAATGTGCACCCTGGGACCACAGGATAGGAGATAACAGGAGAACACAATTAGGGAAAGCTGAGTCCCTCTCTGACTTGTGCCCAGTGTCCAGCTGCCTGAGGCACCAGTAATGAGCAGATGCTAAACTGTAATAAATCAGGAAAGCTAGTGCTAATTAAGTCAGGTTCTACGCAGGATTTCTCTTGCAATTTTTTTAAGTGTGATTTTGATCCACTGAGTAGACAGTCCTTAGAAAAAGACAAGCTCTTCCAATAAACACCACCCCTCTTCCACGACGATGTAGAAAATTGACTCGAGTTTGCGGGGTATGAGTGCGTGTAAGCTTCACGGTGC
Organism: Mus musculus; assembly: GCF_000001635.26. Lineage (NCBI taxonomy): Eukaryota > Metazoa > Chordata > Mammalia > Rodentia > Muridae > Mus > Mus musculus. Next base: position 38,880,237 of record NC_000071.6, on the reverse strand, counting down.
AAGTGCAGCGCTTGACAGCAGCCCAAGACCAGCTGCCTGACAGGAGCCTGGACTTGGCAGACAGCACCAGCTGCAAGCAGGAAACTGAATACCAAGAGGTGTCAGAGTGTTTACTCAGAACTCCCCGTTTCTTTTAACACTTAAACTTCTTCTTATTCCCAAAAGAAGATGAGGATAAAGACGAAGATAAAGAAGAAGCAGAAAAGGAAATTGCAAAAGTTGAAAGTAGAACCAAGTTTGCATCTGCCCAGAGTACTTACTCACTGGAAATCCATTTCTAAAAATGCAGGGACCAAGAAGACATTCTACATCACAGCTCTGGATTTGGTCCTTCTTCTTGGAGGTCTGTAAAAATTTAAAAGGTTAAAAATAATTTTAAGTATACATTAAGATGTAAATTTTAATGGACAGTGAACTCATAATAAAAGTTGGAGTGGGTGGAAAGTTGCCCTCTTTGGCTGGGCTCTAGGTGGTTGACACAGGAATCTAACTCTCTCGATTATGCAACAGCACAGAGCCATCCTCTCCCATCTCACATGTAGCTCTACTGTACCATGCAGAGCTCTGCTGTACTACAAATCTCCTCTCCACATATGTAGCCTATTATTTGTCCATTGGTGAGATGGACATGCCTCCAACTGCAGGCCCTCATTCCCAGGCTTCCTGTTGAAAAAAAAAAAGGATTATGCTCCTTTCAAAGCCAGGCATCCCCTCAGTAATACAGCTGGATCCTCAGAACCTGAGTGTTCAAACCCAGACTCTAGTGAATTTTCCTGAACTACCCTCTGGTGACTCAAGGCTCATGGACCTAATTGACCATGCAGGTGGGGAGGGAGGATGGAGGTCAAGAGGCAAGAACTCTTGCAGCAATTAGTATAAAATAAAGGACAACAAATTGAAGGACCGCCTGTTCAGCCTGAGTGATAGCAGCCAAGAGGAAATGTGGGCTGTGGTCCTCAGCAGAGTGAGTATTGCCCTGTTCTGGCTGTTTCCAGGCTAGCATCTTCCTGTCTCTTCTGCATTCCTGTAACTTGTTGCTTTGTAGGTTCCTCAGGAGAGCTTGGCTATCCTCCTGGCATTCAGATATACAACTCTTGGGCTCCAGATGTTTTCCCACACCATCCCTCTGTCCCTATCTTCCTTCCTTCTCCACTCTCTGCCTTCCTTCCTCCTTCCCTCCCTCTCTTCATTTCTTTCCATCCTTCATTTCCCTTATTTCTCTTCATTTGGTCTAGAAAATCCTCACCCATCATGGAGACCTTGGCTTTCATCATCACCTCCCGAAAGGAAGTATTTTCTGAACCCAGAGTGGGCGATAACTAGCCTGTTACACACATGTGAGAACCTCTGTTTTCCTATCTCAAAAGAGCTACCATGTTTAGCATTTCTCATTTAATACCTCTCTGGCCTATTATCCCCATGAAGCAGCAATATTGTTTTTCTTTTACCTTTGAGCCTCTATATCTGACCCAATGCCTGGCATGTAGTAGGCAGAAGGAGCCAATGAACAAAAAATTGTCGAAGCAGGCCCACCTCATTGTATTGGATGAAATCAATAGTTCTTTGTTAGTAAAGTTTGTCCATTTTTGACTCCTCAAAAAAGTAAACTATGAGAGATAAAGAGCAAGGTATGTGTTTAATGCAATTGTGTTCTAGCATCTAATAGCATGATTGGCAGATAGTAATTGTTCTCTGCTTTTTGAGACAGAATTTCATGCAGCCCAGGTTGGCTCAAAACCACATCATAAAAAATGATCTTGATCTACGGATCCTGCTTCCTCTCTATCCCCCCAAAGAACTGGGATTACTTATTTTTCTATTTCAAAAAAGCAGTAAACATCACATATAACCATATTCCCACCAATCTTTAATTCTTCCTTAATGGGTATTTTGTATTGGACTTGCCTTTTCAATGTCCTTAGAACTAACTGTAATGTGATGCCTATGTGTTTTCCATTGTAAAGTACTTGTCTGCATTTCACTTTTGAGAAAGTGTCTCCATACTCACTCTGGATGAAACAAACCAGGAGTCTAACCTTGGTCAATGAGATCTGAACAAACAGAATGCTAACAGAGACTTAAGAAAGGTGTGTGTGTATGGCTTCCACCCTCTTGTACTCAAATGTCAGGAAAATGAGCCTTGGACAGCCTGCAGAGGGATGAGGGGCAGCTTGGAGGGATAAGGGGCAGTTTGGAGGCCCTCCAATGGGTGAAGAATGTCCTTTCAAATTTTTTATTTAGTAGTCCTTATCCCTAGTATATCAAAATGTGACCTATATGGACAAAGGTTTTTACAGAGACGTAAGTTTAAAATGAGGTCAGAGTGTAAGCCCTGATCCAGATTGCCTGGTTCCTTTAAAAAGGAGAAATTTGAATAGACACATAGAGGATGCTGTGTGAAAAGAAAGACAGCCATCTACAAACTTAGAAGGTGCCAAATACACATCTCTCCCTCAAGAGGCCCAGAAGAAACCAAAAATGCTTGATCTTGGATTTCCAGCTTCCAGAACTGGGAGACAATACATTCTACTCTGTAGGCCACTACTTTCCGTGGGACACTGGTGTGCAAAGCCTAACAAACTTATACAGGTCTAGACCAAAACAACCAACTAACTAACCTGACTCACAAAACAGTAAACACATCTTGTTAAGCCCCAGATGCAGTAAAGGCTCACTGATAAAGAGAATGAATGGGCATCAGTTTTCACAATTGCAAAATGAAAAAGAATATTCTTCTCACGTAGTTACTGGCAAATTAAACAGGTTGATACCTAAATCTGCTTAGTGCAAGGCTTGGCTCATAATTAACACCCCTTAAGAGCTTATTTTAGTGTTTCCTTCATTAAGTCAAAGCCAGAGCTATCTCCCCTCCCCCCAAAGAAATAAACTTTTTTGAATTTATCCTAAACAATGTAGGAATTTGTTATAAATTTCAACATCAATAAAATCCATTTAAATAACATTAAATCCTCAAGGACCACTGCAGTGGGCACTCCAGAGGACAGCTTAAAAGGATTAAGGTTAAGGAAGAAACAGATTGGCATATATTGAGTCTGTAATGTGTGCTCCAAATATGCTACATGACTTTGCGCATGGATATGAGAATTACCTATGATCCCATTTTCAATAACAAACAGAGCAAGAATAGGAGCCAACCACTTCTCTTCTGCGTCTGGGTGCTTTCTGAATAATCCCCGAGAGGCTGCATGTGTCTGAGGAGCTTAGGGAGGCCTGCAGTCACAAGACAGTCCATATGTCCGCCAGGCAAAGCTCACTTTGAGTCGCTCAGCAGTCTACTGCCACATGTTCTGACTCTTGTGAAGGGATGCACACGAATCTGTATGACACGACGTCAGGTCAGCTTTGACAGCCTCCACACCTTCAAAGCTAGTACCACAGTTCACAAAGAGGAAGTCTGGCCTGCTACGAGGCCAAACTGCCCAGGTCTGTGGCTGCGTTTCTCGGAAAACCAAAACTAACAGGCACATACAAGGCACTCTCTGCTGAAGGACTCTGCTGAGGGGAGAGAACATGTCAACTCTATCTTACAGAGTGCTCCAGGATGCGACCGTGGACCCCCTTTCCAGGAGCTAGCCGTCTCAACACTGAGCCCTTGACTAAAGGAAGACTGAGCAGGTAAACTAAACAGAACAGCTCTGTCTTAGCATGTGTCTCTTGGTTCACACTGTCATGGTGACCATTAGAAAGAGCTTCACACAGATAAAGAAAAAGGAGGGTTTTTTTTTTAACATGAAAACCTGAGCATTCCATATGCCATTAAATGGGCAAAAGGGAAGCCAGCTTCTTCAGCCCGGCTTTGAAGACACCTTCATTCTGCTCTGAAAGAACTCCAAATGTCTGCCCAGAAAATAATGTAAGATTAAGGCTTTTCAGTCTATTCTTCCTGCAGCTTAGACACCTCCATCCCCAAGCCTATGTTGCTAAAATCAAGAGACAAAGTCTACCGCCGTGTTTTTAACCTCCATTGGAGGAGCCGCTAGAAAAGCAGCCTCAGAAGAAGGCGCCCATTCAAAGGAGAAGCAAACTCCTTCAGCCCTGGGGAAAGTGTGTGTGTGTGTGTGTGTGTGTGTGTGTGTGTGTGTGTGTGTGTTTTCTTTTGGCTTTGTTGCAGAAGATGGAGGCTTTAGAATAAGGCAAACACCCTCCCTTCCCAGGACAGAGGAGTCTAAGTTAGATTAAGCAAGGATAAAATTCGTACCCTCCATTGGTGCCTGCAGGCAGCTCCTCCAGGTTTTTCTCAGAAGGTTGTGAGAGCAAAGTTGAGTTGGGGGGGGTGGCGAATAAGAAGTGTCATCAAAGTGTAGACACTGGCTCAGGAAGAAAAGTATGACTGGGATTTATTAATAGTTAATTTATGATTTTTATGAGTGTTGTTCTTGTCTAAATTTTAGCACACCCCCCCCCCTCGGTGATGGTGTCCTTTGACTTCCAGGGCTCAGGCAAACTACAGGGAGTGGTCATTGTGAACCCCAGGAAGACAATGGTAGCTCTGGCTAATTGGAGGCACAGCACAGAAACCTTTAGAAATCCTCCCAGAGGCCTCACATAGAATGTACCCTAGAGAGGTATAAAGGAAAGTGCATCGATTTAACTCGGGCTCCAGCCAGCCATGCTCCCTGCATTAACTCACTTAACCCTCCCACCAGCTTTGAGCCTTAGAGGGATCTTGTTCTCTGGTTCACAGATGGGAGCTGCTGTGGTCCAAGGAGTGTGGTCAAGATTGTTTACACAGCAACGGATTCAGTAAACAAAATTCAAACCTAAACTAATTTCACCCAAGTGTTTTTTTTGGGTTTTTTTTTTTTGTTTTGTTTTTTTGTTTTTATTTTTTTTGGCTAAAAGTGACCCGGGTGTGTTTACAGCTTTATAGGATATGTCCTTGAATCCATTCCCAGGAATCTTCTCTGAGCCCAGATGTCTTCATGGTGGCACTTCTGCCCCCTCCCCCACCTGAGAAGATGCCCTCTCAGATGACTCCATGAACAAGGCCATTATAAAGCCAAGGGCTATCACTTTCAGTTCCATCTGGTCAGCTCTAGCCTAAAACTTAGGGGACCACATTTCTGGTTTGCTTTTTATTGAGTTCAGTGCTGCCTAGGAAACTGTAGAATTTGATGTTGACTGAGTGGGTCAGGGGTCAGGGTCCTAACTCTGACACTGAAACTCTGACACTTTGACTGGGTACGTTCTTATTATCTCTATTCCTCAATTCCTGCATTCTTAAAGATCTCTCTCTCTCTCTCTCTTGCACACACACACACACACACACACACACACACACACACACATACACAGGCACACAGACACAGGCACACAGACACAAACACACACAGAGGCGAGGGAGCAGCCCATAGCATGTGTGAAGAGATTAGAAAACAAAGGAGTGTTTCGGTCCTTGTCTTCCAACTTTGCTTGTGGCAGTGTCTTCATTGTTGCTGCTGAGCTTGCTAGCTGGCCCAGGAGTTCCAGGGGATTCTCTTCTCTCTCATCTCATCTCGCCCTGCGAGTGCAGGGATTACAGTCAGTCAGTCACTGCTCCAGCCTTTATGTGAGTTCTGGGAATTTAAACAAAGTCACTTTTAGCCGTTGAGCCATCTTTCCAGCCCAATCTTTATAATGGGACGACATCAACAAAGACCAGATGGACAATTATTTAGTCTTATTAATATTTGTATTAAGTGAAGTACTGTGCATACCTGACATTCAATACATCGTTATAATTATTAGGACACATTCAGTAAACATTTTCTTTTTTTTCTCTGCCACTCCTCTTTCCTGATCTCAAATCAGATCCAACTTCATTCATAAATATTCTACAGCTACCATAGAATTTATCATTATGTATCAATGTGCAAATATTTCATTTTAATGATCTCATTAGAAAACAGAGATACACCAAAGTTCCACAGCCTGGAATAGAGCCTCTGAGTATCTGGGTCCTCATTTACTGATCTTAATAATTAATGAAGTATGGGGGGCAAACAACAACAGCAAAAGATATTAAAGCTGAAACTCAGAGGATTTCACTTGGTTGAACTTCAGGTAAAGTGGAAAGAGTTGGGGCTTTGAGATTTCGCCCTAAACTGGGCATGACGCTAGCATGTGTTAAAATGCCTTCGGGTAAGTGGATTAAACTCTTTGATCTTCACTTACATGCTTCTGGCGTTCAGTCATTTTGACGCTCGGCCGGGTGCTATGAGCTTGACAGCAAACTTAGTTAGCTGCTGAGTCTGAGAAAGAAGAGACTAGCTACCCAGTGAGTGAACAGCCATGTTGTACCATGCTCAAGTTCAAATGCAGGACATCAGAATTCGAGCTGGAAGCATTCTTCTCAGAATGTTGCCACATACATAAAGCAGTCAACATCCCTCACCACGTCAACTGCTAAGTTCTATTAAGGGCAGAGTTCTTCTGGGTTCACTCAGTCATGCCCACCATCCTAGCATGAGATTAAGGGATTAAGTTACTAAACAGAAAGAAGATCTAGCCCAGGCTGGTTTCCAACTCAAAAGATAGCTAAGAATGGCTTTGAATGTCTGACCTTCTAGCCTCGAGCTAAGTGCAGGGATCACGGGCAAGAGCCACACACTCAGTTTTATGTGGCGCTAGGGATCAAACCCTGGAACTCCTGCATACTAGGCAAGTACTCTCCCCACTGACCAAATCCCCAGCCCTGTTCTGGTTAATTTAATCATGTCTTCCAAATACCATCAATTTAGATGGTCATATGGGAAAATGTTGTGCATCAGACAATGACCCTGGTCCTTAGAGTTTATTGAGTGTGCTTACCTACTTCATTCAAGAAAACACCAAGAGCCTAGGATATTCTGTGTACTGTCCATTTCACACATGCATCAGCAATTACACCCAGGTGAACCCATGTCATTGTAGCCCATAACCATGGCTTATATCTACCCATCTGTTTTTGCTTTTAATTAAAAACTGACAAAATACAGTTGCATATATTTATGTGGTACAAGGCAACACTGTGACCCACAAATACAATACGGATGGGCTGGGGAGGTGACTTAGTTTGTGTTTGCCACACAAGCATAAGAAACAGATCTCCAGCACCCATGTAATGGCTGGAGACATGCCAGTTGTGGCAGAGCATGTATGCAGTCCCAGTGCTAGAGAGGCAGGGACAGGAGGAGCCTTGGGGACTGTCAGCCACTCATTTACTTGAATTCATGAACTGAGACAGCGAGAGACCTTATCTCAAAAAACAAAGTGAAGAGCGATTGAAAAATACATACAAACACACATTCACATACACACATACATAAACATACATACATACATGCACATACATACACATACATACACATACATACATGCATACATATACACACAAATACACACATACACACATACACACAGAGGTGGGGGGAGAACATTTGAAATAAAACAATGTGGAATAATCCCCGCCCCACCCCCCACCGCTCAGTTCTTGCTTTTTGTAGTAAGGACACGTAAAGTTCTCTCTGTTGGTGACTGTAAAAGACGCCACACATTATTTATCATAACCATGGTGCTATGTATACATCTCCAAGGAAAAGACCTTTCTCTCTCCATCTATTGAGGTGGTGTGTCCTTATTAATACCTTCTGCCAAACTAAACAGTGGCTTTTAGAATTCCAAGATTCAGGGACTAAGAGTTTACTCAGTGGATGAAGGTGCTTACCACCAAACCTGAACACCTGAGTTCAATCCAAACCTACTCTCAAAGTAGTAGACACATACACACATACTTTCACACACACACACACACACACACACACATGCACACACACACACACACACACATTAATTCTTTTTTAATAGTAAAGAACTCGTAGATATAAGCCATTGTTATTTGCAAAGTACACATTTTAAATATTACTGTTAATGATCATCAGAATTTTGCTTCCCAAATACCTGAACACAAGAAATGATATTCTACTGTGTTTCATGTTCTATGAGCTGAGCTCAGCATAAAGGTGAAATTTCACTACCATTTGCTTGAGATTGGTCTATGTTCTCTGATGAGTTTACTTTCAAATTAACTTAAGGCTGGCTCCTAGCCATGGCCATCTCTGTGAGGGTGAACTACCACGGACATCCTAGTGACTGGCATCTCTTCATCACCTATAAAAACTCACTTCTTCCAGGACAGTCAGTGCGGATGTAGCTCACGCCAGCATTCCACTTGGGCACTGATGTTTGTATGGCCACCCGTGATGCTCACATATGCTGAGCTGTAATTTCAGACCATTAGTGTGTTTCTTCCCAGAAGCCATCCTTACAGGAAATTGTGTTACTGCTCAGGGGTCATTAGGTGGGCACAGCATCAAAATTGCCATTGCAAGAGAGGGTTTGCTGGGCCACTAGTGGAATGATGCCCTGGCCGGCACTGGGAGCCATCTGTCCCAAAAGGATTAGCAGATGCTTAGGGCCCACAGGTGCTAAAGTTCCCCCTCCCTTATAAACAAGGCTTGGATCTCCTGATGAATTCCATGTCTGAGTACTCCCGCTGAATGCTCCCCTTTCCCTCTGACAGCTCATTCTCTATTTTTGTCTCCCTTCCCACTCCACTACCCACCCACCTTTGGGGGGGAACAGTGCCTAGATTTCCATCCAGACTCTTACTTCTCAGGAGTTAGGTTTTAGGCTTGTTACTTAACCTCTAAAGACCTAAATTTGTCCTTTATCTGATGGATTTGTTGTGACTAGCTTTTGGTGTTGTGGTGAGAAACAAAATGCTATACATTAAAATTCATTCCTAATATCTAGTAGTTATTAACACAGAGAGAATAGTAATATGTATTGCTGGTAGCTGATTTATTTTGTAGATAGATAGATAGATAGATAGATAGATAGATAGATAGATAGATAGATTAAACTGAACCTTTAGTTCATGACCCCTTTGAGGGTCGAACAACCCCTTCTCACAGGTTGCCTAAGACCATCAGAAAACACAGATATTTACGTCATGATTCATAACAGAAGCTAAATTACAGTTACAAAGTAGCCACAAAAATAATTTTATGGTTTCGGGTCACCACAACATGAGGAACTATATTAAAGGGCCGTGGCATTTGGACGGTTAAAAACCATTACTCTAGATAATCCTTTGTTTCTCTTGTTCAGAATTTTGACCTAAAGTTCTATAGACTTCAGTGGAGCCCATGCCTCTGCAGGGTACTATTTTAAGGTGATTTCTATAAAAAGCTAATCTCCTCATATTCATATTTATTTTTATCATTCATCTGTCAAAGATGTGGTGGTGTCTTAGAATTCCTCAGATGTACTGACCCTCTGAAAGTTTTAAATTGGGTGCTCAGCATATTATTTCCTTTAGAATGTTTTTCTTGTCAGCTTCAAGGAACTTCGGAATCCTTCATCGCACTGATATGAAGGCGTGAGTCAGTAATTACCATTCACTATGCTTACCCGACAATCTAAAGTCTACTCTAGGGCTGGAGAGGTGGCTCCGTGCGCAAGAGGACTTGCCTTGAAATCGTGAGGATCTGAGTTTGAATGACAGCGCCTGCATAAAAAGGAAACCAGTGGAGCATGCGCAGGCACGCCTGACCCCCAGCACTGTGGAGTTGGGGGGGGGAGGGGTTTGCAGGCCAATACCACAGCTCAGGGTCCGTTGGTGACCCTGCCTCAAGGGAATAAAAGGGAAAGCAATAGAGCAAGATCTCTTCCTCTGGCATTAGCGTACACACCATGCACATAGGCCAGAGAAAAGTAGCATGGGGATCATGCTAACTTCCTGGCTCTTTCTTGGTTTTCAGAATAGCCCCATTAGCCAAGAGGAACAAACACGTGTCCTCATTTTTCGTGTTAGAGAAACTGAGACTCAAGTTGTACAAATCAGCATCCCTGGGCTTGGAGATTTCTTGGTAGGCGGCTGAACCTGAATAAAAGAAGGGATAAAGAAATAGTTAATCGTGCTTCAGGAAGTTGAATTCCAAAGTCGGGTTTCAAATGTGCTTCAAGTCACAGACGAAGGGCTGAGCTCCTCAGCACCCACACTGTGCAGTTTGTATACAAGACAGATATGGCTCCAGAGGGCTGTCGCGGAAAAGGAAAATGACAGAATTGCTCAGTATTGCAAAATCTGGGTCATTTGGATTGCCGCCGTACAATGGAATCTTACTTAAATAGAATGCCTTGTACGCAGCTCTGGTATGCAGCAAATGGCACTGTTCTTGTTATCTATTATTGTTATGAGTTGCATTATTCCTAGTCCATAAATGATTAGATTGCCTACCCTTTTGTGCTTCTTCTTTGGATTTTAAGCTTCATGCAAATGTTCTTCAGGTTTTTCTTGTGAAACAATGACGCAGAGAAACAACTAGCAGACAGCGAATGCTTAATAAATATGTCTTTGTAAAAAATAGTAGGGCATTCACCTTTGATGGTTAGCTATCACCAGGGAGGCATTTCCTTCCCACACCTCGCTTGAAAACTATGGAGTATAAATGAGTAGTCCTTGCAACTTAGTTTCTCTTCCTTACCCCCCAAAAATGCCTTTACTATCACCAAGTGAACTTTAATTAATTAATAATTAATTAATTAAACAGAAAAATAAATCACAGTTGGAGACATTCTCAATTAATGTAGATCTAGCAGTTTCACCTCCAATTAGTAAGATTCTGGCATCATTTATGAAAGCCTAATAAAAAGGAGGCGAGATAGACATAAATCTTTACCCAAAAATAGGGAACCATCTCAATAAAATCTATGTGGACTATAGCAGGTATACTATGCCATAGTCGACCAAGAAAACAAAAATGGTAGATACATGATTGATAGTTAAATGATTTATTGATAGATAATAGATACAAATGTACAATCGATACTAAGATGGTAGATAACAATTAGATGATAAGACAAACATATATAACAGAGAGATTTACTGATAGATGATAGATGATAGAAAAAAGGAAGATAGATGATAGATAGATAGATAGATAGATAGATAGATAGATAGATAGATAGATAATAGAAAAAAGAGATTGATCGATGATAGATAGATAGTTAATAGATGATATATGATAGATAAATAGATGATAAGTAGGTAATAGGTAGATAGATAGATAGATAGATAGATAGATAGATAGATAGATAGATAGATAGATATGGGTATTTGTTTGCTTACTACAGTTTAGTTTTCCCTAACAGTAAAGTAACATAAAGAGTATAAATAGAAGCTTGATGAAAATACAAGGAAAAGAAAAATAAAAAGAAGGAATGACAGGAAAAAAGAATTATAGTACAAATTAAGTGAATCAGAAGAGGAGAAAGCAAAGGCATGTGTTTACTACACAATAAAGCGGAAGGCCTGAGCCCTGACGTGGAGACTGTCCCTATAGAACCAGACAGCAGACGAGAAAATGGAAATGGCTTTCAAAACCAAGATGCCCTAAGAGCAATAAATTCAAAAACAACTATAGATTGCATCAGTGTGTTAGAGTCCTTTTCAAAATCTTTCTAAAAGAACAAATAGCTGTCCTCCCATGTCTCCTCAAGATGCTTAAAGGAGGTAACTTGTTACCGAGGCATTTGCAAAATCATTTTTTAAAAATATCATCATGCTTAATAGCAAAAAAAAAAAAACTAGAAAAAAAGAATTCTCTTCAATTCCTCAAAACCATCTGTAATAGTAACCCATTTGACTTTTAATACCTCCTCTCACTGGAAATCTAATCAAGTGAACTGTTATAATTAATTGAATTTAGCTGATTACCCTAGCCAGGGTTAGAATTAGAAATTCAATCAGCAAGCAAGTATTCTCCTCTAAATATGAGCATCTCTACATCATGACTTCCTAATTTTTGACATGAAAATAGGAGAAAATTATGCAAAATTCTGAATCGTGGGCAAATTAGTAACTGTCTGCATCTAAGAAATACTAGTTTCAATATGCTTACTCAAAGTTGCGTGCATAGCTCTCTCTCTCTCTCTCTCTCTCTCTCTCTCTCTCTCTCTCTCTCTCTCTCTCTCCCTCCATCCCTCCCGCTCTCTCTTATCTTTCTTCAAATATTCATATACTGCTTCTTCCTCAACTCCATCATTCTGTGCTGGGTGTGATTGTAGAGAGGGAATCAGACATCTCTCGTAGGTATTTTAAACAGACCTTGTGCTTCAGCCTTGACCCAGTTTGGAATGCACAGTTTTCCTGGCTGACGCTCACATTGTCTTAGCAACTTGAGGTTTGCTTTTGGCTATTTCCTATATCTGATCAGGTTCATTGTCATTAAAATGATGTTTCTTAAACTTTCAAAGAAGCAGAAGTTCGTATTTTTATAAGCTTTTTCTTCTGGGAATAAATGAGAAATATTTGAAAGCAAAAAATAAAAAATGATGTGCTGTAAAGCACGTTTTTCCCTTCATGAAATATTAATTTTGACCAGAGAATGTGTAAGAGAACTGTCTGTGATAAAATGCGTCTCTCTAGCTGCTTGGTGGCACTGGCACATTCCCAGGGGACAACAAGAGTTCTCAAAGTTGACAAGGAAATGTGATTTTGTTGGTCTACATATTTTCAGTTGTTTAAACTGCTTATGATACCATAAGGGTATTAATTATTTCTGGATTAAGAACCACATCAAAACCCCATCCATTTATACAGCAAGGTTTTGCTTCCTAACCCATTCTCTGAAACACCAGGCAGGTTTCATGCTCAGAAGCAAACACTCTGGTGCTAATAACCAGCTCTGTAGAAGACCCTGGGAATCTTACACGTGCTTCTAGTGTGGAACCTACTAATGGCTTATACCATCCAATTCCTTATGTTTCTAAAATGGGTTTCAACCTACAAAGTGAGTATGTAATCTGCTAATGAAAAAGAAAAATCACAGAAACCATCATATCCAAAAATGTGAAATTGGCTGTTCTAACTGGTCATAGAGTCAGGCTTCCCTTTGCTCTCAGAAGTGAGCCAACAGAGCATCTCTTGGCCATGACCTTTATTCTACCTTGAGAGAAAGAAAGGGAGCCCTTACACTAAATCCCTTCCTATTCTCACATAGTACTGCTTCTATTTTCATATATGCATACATATTTTATAAATTATATATTACATATTATGGTTAGTTTTTGTCAGCTTGACACAAACTAGAATCACCTTGAGAGAGCTAACCTCAGTTAAGAAACTATCTCCATCAAATTGGCCAGTAGGCATGACCTCTGTGGAACATCCCTGGGTGGCCTAAGAAAGGAAGTGAGCAAGCCATGTAGGTGAAGCTCTTCCATGGCCTCTGCTTCAGTTCCTGCCTCCAGGTTGCTGCACTGAGTTTCTGCCTTGATGTCTCTCAGTGGTGAACTGTAACCTGTAAACCAATGAACCTTTCCCTCTCCAACTTTGTTTTAGGCTGTTCTTTATCACAGTAACAACAAAATCAAAGTAGAATAATATATTATTTAGCATTGTTGTTTTTGCTAAGAATTGTGTTGGCCATTTTGGAGTCTTCCGTGCTTCTGTATGAATTTCAGGATTGATTATTATTATTATTATTATTATTATTATTATTATCATTGTTATTATTATTTCTCTAGATATCATTGGAACACTGGTAGAGACTGATAGAATCTGTAGATCATATTTGGTAATGTGGCCTTTTTCATAATATTAATTCTTCTGATCTATAAGCATGGGGGCACCTGGTGTCTTCTCCAGTTTCTTCCTTCAGTGTTTTAAAATGTTTATCACAAGGCCTTTCCCTTTGGTTAATTATATTTGTAGGTAATTTTTAAGCTATGAAATAAATGGACCTGTTTTCCTGTTTTCTTTCTCAAATATGTTTTTGCTAGTATATAGCTACTATATTTTGTATATTGATTCTGTAGCCTATTTATCAGTAATCAGAGTTTTCTGGTGTGGTCTTCTGAGTCCCATAAGTATGGGATGATATAATCTGGAAATAGGCATAATTCCACTTCTTCCTTTCCTATTTGTGTTTCTGTTTGTTTTCTTGTCTTGCTGCTATGCTAGGATTCCAAGTGCTTTTTGAGTGGAGAAAGTGGATACTTTGTTCTCAACCCTCATCTTAGATATCAGAAACCTGTTAGAGAAAAGAAAGCTAAAGGGACTCTACCCCTGAAAATGAAGCCATAGATTTCTAATCCAAAGCAAACGATGAACAGATTCAGGCCCCTTTGTATAGGATTTAGGCATTCGGGTATGTCCAACCAACTGGGCCACAAGCAGCTATGAATATATTCCAACCAAAATCATAAACTTAAAACCATTTGAATTTGCCTGGCTTTATTTGCTGTTCTCTTTCATGTTTCTTAGCTCGTTGAAAGTTTCATACAATGTGTTTTGATCATCTTGCCTCTGCAAATTTCTCCCAGGCCCACCCCCCTTCACCAACACACAGAACTTAGTGTCCTCATTTTTTTTTAACCAATCATGTACAATTCATGCTTGGGTTTGTGGCTATTCACTAAAGTGTGGTCAACCTAACCGTTAAAATATCTGGGACAGTCTATGGCCATATCACCCTGAGCATCCAAATCTTATCTAAAATATCTGGGGCATTTAGACAACCATCATACATAGACTGCTGCCCAGAACAAGCCACATAGACTTTTCAGGGCACCATACATTTTACAGCCCAGGCAGAGCCAACAAGCTGACAGAGAACCTGCAGTTATGGAGTCAATGTCTATGAGCATTGGCAGTTTACCCCATGTGTCTGGAGACTCAAACCTGGAAGCAGTAAAAAGGCATTTAATTTATCTTCAAATTCAAGTCCTTGGTGTCTTTGCGCATCTGTTGGGATGCAGGTATCCTCTGATTCTTAGCTTTGCTCCATCCCTTCCTGCTCAGAACTTGTTTGTTTACTTTCTGCAAATCCTCCCGGTTGCTTGTCTTCCCTTGGATCTGTGTTCAGAGCAAACCCAGCTACAGTAGCAACTCTGATGTCTGAATGATACTCCCAGTGTTGTCTGCAAGAAAAAAAATGTGCTGTTCACATGTATCACAGACTTCTCCTGTCATCTTCACAAACACCCAGAGCAATCACTGGTTATACTACTCCCGTGTTACAAAAAAAAAGTAAACCAAGGCTCTAAACAAGCAAGCAGCCATCCCAAAGCACTGCCAGGGTGTCAGGACCAAAGACGTTTCAAATGCCAGGTATGTGTGTGCCCTGAAACACTTGTAACTTAACACATGTGAGTGTCACTTTGTCTTTGTATCAAATAACGATGATTACACAAACTCAGCGAGTCGCTGTGACGTAGGGTGTGAGTAGCATCCCAGTTCATTCAGTTCTCTTTGCAATGGCGCATGGCTGGAAGGGAAGCATCCTGTCTTTTGCACTCTGTATTATCTTCATAAAACTGACAGACATGCAAATCTAACTCAACCCCTTACCACATCCTTTACAAAAAGGAAATCAGATAAGAGTACTGAGTTCTCAGAAGAGCTCTCAGGACAATATGGGCGGAGCAGAGAGCTGTGGCCCTGTGGTGGGTACTCTATCTGCCTTGCTGAAGCCCCACTGCCTGGCTGACTCAGGCTCCTCTGGATAGGTCACTCAGACCCTGAGTTTTACTTTTTACAGTGCCAAAAGAGTTTGACTCATTAAAAATATATTTTTAAAAAATTCTCTATATAATAGATTGCTCACATCTCTCAGAAATCACTGATAGAATGACTTACATTTTCCCTAATATTTTAAAACACAAATGCAACAGACCAAATAAATTACAGAGGTATATAAGCAACTGAGGTTTCCCCAAGCCTCCCAGCTCTCCTCTGTGAGAGCTTTTTTTTTTCAGAGACACTGCAATTTTGTTCTATAAGCAGTGCCATTGGAGAAGACAATAAAAGGCAAGAGATATAATAACATACCTCTAACATTTTAAAGCCATCGTTGTCATCAGATTTGGATGGATTATAGTTTTTAAGGGAGCTGTTTTGTGGAATCTTTGAGCTAGAAGACACTTGTTTAGCCCAATTGCTTGCACCAGATGAAGAAAATTAAACCAAAGCAAGCTCTCATGCTTTGCACAGCACTACACTAGCTATGTAGGATTATTATATGGCAGGATTAGAACTGTCAGCTTCCCACCTTACTGATGAGAGGCATAAAGCCTCGGGTGGGACGAGCCGGCACCTGTACCTTGGGGCTGTGGACCTAAGAGCTGGCTAAGAACCAAGAATACAGGGAGTCTTCTGTAGAGAGCTTAATTCCACTTCAGTACCAACAAACATGTACAAACAAATAAACAGACCGTATAAGCAAACTGGGATAGATCATTTTTCCCATCTAATCCTAATCACATAATTTACATTTATTAGGTCTTAATATCTTAAAATTGATATCGATAAGCCTAGATACCAAAGTATAACATGCTTGATGTTGATGTAGCTGGCTAATCTTATTACATTAGTAGGAGTACATCCATACCTTATACTTTTACGGTTTGTAAGACAACATCATGTACATTAGCTTACTTAAAACTTAATGCTACAGTATAAGGCAAAGATATCAATGCCACTATTTCTAAAAGACTAAGTTCTCCACCAAGGCTGCACATCTAGATGGTCTCAACTCTTTCTCTCCCCTTGGCCTGGGATACGAATTGTTTTTCTCCCTGATATGGTGTTCACCCTCTTCACCACCTCAGAAGAGATGACTTCCTGAGGGGACCATGAAAGAGACACGCCACCCTGTCCAAAGAACCACAGGGGAACAAAATCCTAAGATGAGTTACTCCTTTCCTTCCTGTCAGTGACAGACCTGAAGTGCAGGAGTAGAGGTGTGGCAAGGAGCAGCACACTCACGGGTGTCAGAGGACCTGAGCCCAGTCCTGGCTCCTCAGTAACTTCTCCACAGCTGTTACTCCAAGATTATATAGATCAAGTATGAATCCAACCTTTGGAGATGAACTGTGAGCTTCATTTTCAAGCTATGAAATCCATCCTCTGCCCTGTTCCACTAATCTGGGAGCCCCAGGGGTGTGATAAGCATCAGTCACACCAATAGTTCCTCCTTCCTGGATTCTTCTTGACTTTAGCCAATGGGAGACAACAGCAGATGGCCCGGGACAGGAGACACATGAGCTGACTCTTTTTTTCCCACCCTCTGTAGCTAGCTCTCTCCTGAAGCTGCCCTTCACTGAAAACTACTGCTCTTCCACTCAGTCTCCGAATTCCCATCACCACTCCCTCCCTTCACCCTTCTTTGTACAATGACAGCACCCGTTTCTACCGCCCCCATGTGTCCCACTATCTTTCCTGTCCTACCTGCTCGCAACTTCCAAAGAATCATGTTACACTATTCTCAAATTATCTAATATGCGAACTCTGTTTCTTGCTGGATCTCCAGACGCTACAGTGGAAACATCCTATACACTTTCTATCATCTTGGAATACATTAAACGTGGTCACTGATGCAAAGCACTTACTGCATGCTCCCGGAGTCTCTGCTGCTAATTTATATGGTAAATGGAGCTAATGATCCCTCCTCCGAGGGTGAATACTAGGCTCAAATAAAAGGTGGTGGCTGATGCAAAGTGGTATACAAATGAAACTTCCAGTAAATATTTTATGGGAAAGTCACAGGGAAATGAAAAGCATCCCTTGTCAAGCCTGCTTCGGCAAACCTGTGGACTCCTCAGAGCAGAACCAACAGAGCCTGGGCTAACGCTTCCTAGGTGCCCAGGGAAAGTGTACAATTGCATGCAAGGGAAAACCACACTCAGTGCATGCTTGCTCAGCTCCCGAGGGCAGATGGGATGGATGCTGACAGAAGGAGGACAGCATGTCGGGGGATGGGGAGTCCCTCCCCCACCCTGTGCCAGAAATAAACCGATTTTTGACCTACATTGATTTGCTTCCTCTCTCTGCCTCTAGGCCGGCACCTGCTTCAAATCCGGCAAAGAAGCAGAGGTAGCATGTTCAACAGAACTAAAACATGATGCACAAGGTCCAGTAATAGATTTCTTTTTGCCTCCACAGGCTGAGTTGAAGATCCCTCTCCTTTGCCAGGTGCCAAGGACCATGACCAGCCAGTAAGTACCAGACAGCACTTTGAATTCCAACTTCTATCATCTAAAGCAGTGGCTCTCAACTTGCCTAATGCTGTGACACTTTAATACAGTTCCTCATGTGTGGTGAATCCCTCCAACCATAAAATTATTTTTGTTGCTACTTCATAACTGTAAGTTCGCTATTGTTATGAATCATAATGTAAATGTCTGATATGCAACCCCGAAGGGATTGTGCCCCACAGGTTGAGAACCTCTCTATTCTAGAGACCACGGGAGACACAAGATAGATGATGTCTCAATAGTGCCACTGTGCCCTGATTGGAAGGGGATTTCCTAAGAGACAGGGCTTGATGTGTGCTTGGTGGTCCAGTAGCAACATGTTCGTGCACACACCACTTGTTCTGGTCCAGCATAAGTGGGCAGCTAGAACAGGACTGAGAAGTCCAGGACTAAGACACAAGACACTCCCACAAAAATACCAAGAGTCACTCACAGCCAGTGTGTGATATGGTACGTGTAAACACCCTGTGACTCCCACAGGATAAAACCAATAACCGTGCTTTCTCTGTACAGAAAGCCAGAATCAGGGATGTGATTGGTTTACGATAACCAGATGTGTATAGAAAAACTCAACCATGGCTTGTGTCTGTGAATATAGAAAAAAAAAGCAGCAGTCTTAAATGCTCAAGAAATGTCTATAATGCAAAAATAACACCTTCGACGAGAGAAAACTGATGTGCTGTGATGCCTAATTTGGGCCGTCATTTTGGTTGGACTAAGAAATGCAAAGGGATCAGTGAAGTGCACCGTTGGCTGTGTCTGGGATGCAGCCTCTAGAGACAGCTAGATTCTGAGGGCTTCAACCTAGTGAATGGATCAATTCCCTGATGGATCCCTAAAGACGATCGGTGCTACTGGGAGGGGGTAAAATCTAGGAGGGGCTTAGCCAAAGGAAGAACATCCCTGGGGGAATGTCTTTGGGAGCTCTTTCTGCACTGGCCTCTTCCTACCTGTCCTCCCTCCGGTTCCTAAATGCCAAGGTGTGAAGTGTGATATGTCATGCCTTATCCACCAGGATGGCCTGGTATATATGAAGCCATACGCAGAGTGAATTCTTCTTCCCGTTAATTGTTGCTGTCAAACATGTTGTCACAGTGATATGGAAAGTGGCAAATGCAGGTACTAACTCTGAACTCGGTTTACTTAGATATTTATTGACCTTACCGACCTTTTGACTTGGTTACATGGCAGATCGAGAAGCAGGTTGATAGCACCAGAGAGGGTGTGCTAAAAGTGTCCGAGTGTCTCTCAAGCCCTGGCTCCACTTTACAGCTGTGTGATCCTGGGGGAGTTACCTAACTCTGTGGGTGGCTGAGAAATTACAGAGCCGTCTGGACAGCGGGATGTGGCCTACAGAGGGAAGAACAACTTGGCTTTCAGTGGCTCCCAGAAGAACACTTGGTGGCACACAGAGAATGGTTCATTATGGCAAATAAATGCCGACTTAGAGCAGGCACTGCTATAACCCAAGGGAAAAGCTCTGGTAACATGAGCACCCACAGACCCCATGGGAGTTCAGCATTGGGCAGACTAACCTCTGTCCCACAGGATGGGGAAGCTGGAGCCCATCCTAGGCCCTTATTCTTACTGCAGAGGAGTGAGCAGGGAACTCCCTGGCATACCGTCTGAAGATGGGCTTGTCACCTGGACTGCAGTTCAGTTCAGAGCATCTCAGCTCTCTTTCTTCTGTGTGGCTGAAGCAGGTGCATCCGTACAACATCCTTAGTATTTCTGAACTTCAGCATCCCTGGCCAATCTTTTCCCAGGAAGGAACAGAGTGTAATAGTGGAAGTCCAGTCCACCACAGTGGGAACAGAAAGCCTAGGAAGGGGGTGGTGCTGCCATCCGAGTCATCTGTGGCTGCATTAAAGGAGCTGAGTTCTCAGACTCCAAACTATGGTGAAGGGTAAGTGTAGCAAAGTGCCAGTTTGTATTTTGGATGTGCACTAAAGGACTGTGGTGAAAGAATAAACCAACCATTGGGGCAAGTGCTCAAGGGCTGTGGCAGTCAGGGGATGGTGGCTTAAGACAACAGAAATTCATCCTTTCGTAGTTCGCAAGGGTCCAAGTTCAAATAGAGGTGCTGTCAGGGCTGGCTCTGCAGGGTCCTTTCTGCTTCCCTAGCTTCTGTTGGCTCCCAGCATCCCTTGACTTGGGCTTGTATTGCTCCAATCTCATCTGCTCCTAATGACAGTTAGACTCCTCGTCTGCTGGTCTCAACTCTCCCTCCACCTCTACAAAGACACTTGCCATTTATTCTAGAATTTACCCAGATTAACCCCAAATTATATCATATCAAAATCTTCAGTTACACTTAGAAGGACCCTTTTTCCAAATAAAGGCACACTCATAAGTACTGGGAACTCAAATGGAAATGTATTTCAGAACCACTTGCCAACCCGTACTACAGGAGGCTCTACACCCAGTCCCATGTTCCTCTCGGGGAGCGCTGCGGAATTTCGTTGACCATTCCGGGGAGATTTGCTATGTGTCCCCATCTAACTGGTAGTTGAGATTCCCTTTCCTTGGTCTCTGACTCCATCCTGTAATGGTGCCTCCTTTATTGAGAGGAGAGTTTATCCCTCTCAAGAAGGGTTTTGGTACTTTGGTTTTGGTTGGATACCTATCAACTTGGAAATGGCCTTTTAAAAAACATGCTAAAATGTATCTTAATGATTTCTGCTTTAGAATACCCTAAAAATGAACTTGACAATAACTACCTGGGAACACATTGCCACTGGCTCATATGCACTGGTTTTTGCTGGGGATGAGTTAACCTGGAGCCACCCACTTTCCCATTTGCCTGTCCTACACCTCAGCAGCAGGAATCTGCCTTGTTGAGTTCCCAGAACTCTGAGGATATTTATCTCCATCAATGCAAACTTGTCTTTATTCTGTCCTCTTCTGTATTCTCAGATCAGTTAGTCCCTATAGAGTTGCTGCAGGTCAGTCCTAAGAAAGAAAGAGAATACTAAAAGAACACACACACATATGCACACACACACACACATGTACATGCACACACATGCGCACACTAGTACATGCACACTCACACACATACATGCACACTCACACACATATACATGCACACACATACACACATGTACTTGTACATACATGCATATGCATACACATACATGCACACTCATGCACATGTACATACACTCACACATGTACATGCACACACATGCATGTGCACACTCACACACACATACATGCACACACACATACACACATGTACATGTACATGCACACACACACACACAAATGCATGCAGCAGCACTACACAAATGAAAGCTGCCTCTCAATGCTCTGTGCTATTCTCACCACCCGGGGGGTGGTCCCTGAACAACTGTCCAGGGTTTCCTGATCAGTGGGACTTGGTCACTGTAACCACAGACTGTATCATCTGGAGACTTTAAGAAACAGAGAAGCCCAGGCACCAAGCCCAGCGCCCTGAATCAGAATCTGAGTGTTTATAGACTCCAGAAGTGCTGAACTAGACCACAGTTCCCAGACCCATTTCCTTCTGTGCATGGGTGAAGGAACTGCAGTGGTCACCAAGATACAACCAGAGGATGCAACTGTGCATCTCTGGGAGTGTCGTTTGAAAGTGCAGAACCTTGCCTCCACACTGAGAACTGAGAGAACTGCACTGTGCTGCTCTGAGCCCCGCCCCCTAGGGGTGGAGCAGCCCCTTCCTTAATATTAACCTAGTTAATTAACTCCAGGTGGCAGATCCTAAACCCAAGGGACATCAGAATCCTGAGGCAAGTTCCAGGAAACAATGCCCATGTCCTTCTGCAGGCCAAAGAAACAAGAACAGCACTGTGCATTTGGACATGTGATTCCTCAACGTGAAATTCTTTACAGTTCTGTAACTGAATTTCCAATGACCCTTTGTGACTGAGACCTAATTCCTTACTCTCAGTGTTGGTCAGCTTGGGTTTCTACAAGGAAATGCCTTAGCTGGATGACTCATAACCAACAGAAACATGTCCACAGTTTTGTACCCTGAAAAGCCCCAGGACAAGCTATGGGCAGGTTTGCTCTCCAGTAAGAACCTTCTCCCTGGCTCATAGCTGGAATCTCTTGTGTGTGTTCTCCCCTGGGGGAAAGGACAGGAAGTGTACTCTAGGATCTCCCTGGTGGT
Source organism: Mus musculus (assembly GCF_000001635.26). Lineage (NCBI taxonomy): Eukaryota > Metazoa > Chordata > Mammalia > Rodentia > Muridae > Mus > Mus musculus. The sequence continues at coordinate 38,858,003 of NC_000071.6, read as the reverse complement.
GGCATAAATGCTAATTGGGAGTTTTGCCACTGTGCCCTGATCATCTCCCTAACAGTCCCCGTGCTTTACCACCATCACCTTGGTGATTAGATTTTAACCTGTGGATTTGGAAGAACACAAGTTGACAGGAGTCTGGCCAGCTGGAGCATGGTGAGCATGCCTCCAGCAGGCCTTGCCCTTCCCCCTTTCTCTCTGCCTTGAAAACCAAAAGGATTAGATCACAACTAGCCTCCAAGGTCCAGTCCCTTATGTGACCACTTCCTCCTCCTGAGGCTGACTACCAAGATGCAGCTATCAACCACTGAAGCCAGCAATCAAAATCCCTCTTTGACTCACCTATATAATATGCCCAATTAAAATTAAACACCTCATCCTAACACAGGGTTTCCCTTTACTTTTATAAACCACCATTTTCCTATGGGCCACATCTGTCTCCTCTCTATCCAGAGGCAGTCCTTGTCCCCCTCCAGAACAAATATTCTTTACCCATCTCCCTTGTATCTTTTATCCCCTCTTCTTTGTTCCCTTCCCCTTCTCCCTCTTCCCCTATCTCCTCTCTTTCTCCCTTATCCCTGCCCTCTGTCTCTCTGGGGCAAATAAATCTCCTTTATGCTGAGAACTTGGTCTTTGGGGTCCTGAGCCAATACTTGCACAAACAGTTAAATCGTTATGGGATTTCCTGTTAGGGACTTTTATAGTGAATGAATGAATGAATGAATGAATACAAATGAATGAGTGGTAGAGAATAAGACTATTTACACACACCAGGAAATCATATGTTTACCTTCCTACATATGTCATAGGTACCTACACTCATACATTTCACATAGGTACAGATAAATGCCATACAAGTGTCTACCACATCTTTCTATACAGTCCTACCACTCTATCAAAAGTATTTGCTCCTCCATGCTTTATGAGCTAAACACATCACCTACAAAGATCAACAAGATTGGTCCTTGTCCTCCAAGAGCATTTCCAAGTGTTAAGCAAATCATTTTTGAGATAATGTGGAGAATGATTGGGAAAAAAAAAAAAAAACACTGCAGGAACTTAGAAAGTCCAGATGTCATGATTCTAGAGGGCTTCTGAAGGAAGCAAGCTGTTTTGAACTGGCTTTCTGTGCCCCACACCAATGGCTTCCCTAGAAATCCATTCAACTGCATGAAGCCTCATTCCCTGAAGCACAGGAATGCCTTGAGAAGAGAGAGCATAGGCCTGCTTGCTGCCCTATAACACATCAGAGCTGGAGAAAGGAGACTTGGGGTTTGGTTTCTAGTGCCCCTTTATTTTTCTTAACAGGCCCCAGAACCTTAAAGCTATGGCTCCTTGGCATCTTGGAAGAGAGAGTCATCTGAGTGCTTCCTTCCAAGCCCTTTCCAGTAAGCCATGCTCTGGCTGAGACTCCCTAGCGTCCCAAGCAAAGAACATGATCATACAACCCAGACTGTATTCTGGATGTATCAGCAGCCCCAGTGCCCACAGTAAAAGACGCTAAAAGACACACACACACACAAATAATAATAATAAAGTGGGTTTGTTTGTTATTAAAATTCTCCCTAGTGTTGATGGAAATTCAAGAAAAATATCCGAAAATAAAATAAGAAGTGGAAAATGGCCAATTAGCCTTGCACCCAGACTCAATGCCACTCTGCTGCAGATTTCTGAAATCAACTTCGTAAATCTGTGCGGGATGTTATTGAAATGTAAGGAAACTCTTAAAACCTTGTATTGTTTCCAGTCATCTGCTCAAAAACTTCTGGTCGTATTGGATGCACTGTGCCCCGTGGGTAAACTTTTCTCCAAATCACGCTGGTATAACACTGCTACTCAAATCAGTCTGCTGATCCAGTCTTTACATCTTCAACGTCAGAAGGCTTGGAAATGCTGACAGTCATTTGTGACTAATGTTTCCAGCAAAGTCCAACCTGCAAACCCTGCTCTGTGACTCTGTCCATGTGTCTTACTGCAGAATAACCAGGAGTTGTTCCAGACATCAATAAGCAGTTTAGAAAACATAGCACATGGGCCATATAGTTTTTTCATTCACAATATTCTGAATTCCCAGCCCCAAGGACCTTGGTGAAGGATGGTGGGCCCACATTTCAGTGAGTTATTTTATCTAGCCGTTGGTGCTACATAGGTAAGACGCTACCTACAGAGCCTTATGAGGCAGTTTTATTACCAGGATTAAGTTGGACTCTGGGAATATCAGAATGGGCTGCTAGATGCTGCCCAGCTGTCATTTTCCTGTGTCTGCCACATGTACCACAATTCCACTCTGCAGTCTGTGGCTCCATGGGAACACAAGCACCAGTCACTTGATAACTCACTGTTTCTTTCTTTGCGTGAGGGAATATAGCATTAACGTTTGCTTGTTTTGGAAAATTTTGATGGCAATCTAAACAAAACAACAAAATATGAATTTTGCTAAGCACAATGACAGCCCTCTAAATAGTCTTTTCACTTAATTCAGGGTCTCACCGTGAAGAGGAAAGGTTAAAGAAAATACAAAGGTCATTGATCATCCCTGCAGGCCAGGAACTCTGCTATCATTCCTCCTGGAATCCAGGTCATGCCCTCTGGATGCTCTGCATCCAAATTCCCTTCCCACGGTACCACACAAGATTCCTATTCGAGTTATGCTGTTTCCAAATCCAGTCTGTTATAGCCACATATATCTGACTCCAAAACCCATGTGTAGTAGTTTGAATGACAATGCTCCCCCACGGGCTTATGTATTTGAATAGTAGTTCCCAAGTTGGGAGAACTGTTTGTCCTTGTTAACGGATGTGTATCACCAGGGGGTAGGCTTTACGGTTTCAAAAGTACATGCCACTTTCAGTTAGCCGTCTCTTTCTCATACTTCGGGGTAAGATGTAAGCTCTCAGCTCTTGCTCCAGTGCCACGCTTGCCTAATTGCTACCGTGCTCTCCGCCATGGTGGTCACAGACTCTAGCCATCTGGAACTATGAGCCTTAAATTAAACACTTTATGAGTTTCCTTGCTCATAGCGTTCTATATGAGCAACTGACAAGTACCCGAGACTCCACAATCATGCACCATATTAAACTGTTTTCAGTGATTACCTATAATGATGAAGAGCAAGTTCCTCACGTGTTTCTCATCCGAGACTTATTACCAAACAGAATGGCAGCTTTGCTTGTTAGAGGAATATATGCGCTCTTAAAAAAACCCAGTCTGTGATAAAATTCACTCAACTCCAAAATGGAGATACTTGAGAGAAGAAACTCCTCTCTCACGGAAGCTCATCACAGTGTCTGGCACCCAGGGAATGTTCAATAGATAGTTCCCTCTTCTGTGGGAATGATAAAATGAAACTCCATGTAAACTCCAGGTCATTATTTTCCTTCATAACATGTGTGAACAACCACTGTGTTCGACCTCAGAGAGCAGCTTCATTTTGATTTGCAGGAATTAATAAGTGTAAACCCTACTGAATCTAGGGGAAATGAGAAGGAGTGATTTTGGCACCCTGAGATCAGAGTCCTATACCCAGCTGAGCAGTCAGGATGGCTGCCCTCAGAGTTCCCCAGAAGTAATTAGGAACTAACTCTCGGGCCAACTAGACCCATCCCGATGCTGAGGAAGCTGCCTCTCTAGGACTCGGTGGTATGGTTCACTGGTAATTAAAAAATTGCAAGCTGTGCAAGGAGCACAGCTGAGATCCACAGAGAGAGTTTTCCAGAGGTTGCAGGCATGGCCAGAGATGCTGTTGGCAGGAGCAGCAGGCATGATCAGTCCTGAGAAAATGAAGATGGTCCATGATGGGAAAATGATGCTTTCAAGACAGCCTTCCTAAGCCTCTCACAGCAAACTATGTAGGGAAGGAGCTGACAGACCTATCTCATTTAATATTACTGGGGCACTTCCAGCTGAACAAACTTAGTCTCCAGGGGACTGCCCAGAAGTTTTGACTTTTCTGAGTTATAACTTTTTAAAGTGTCATGGAGAATAAAAAAAAAAAGGCTGTGTTATGTTTTAATATTTAAGTTTACTGTGCTGGCCAGAGATCAGAGTCCTACACCCTGCTGAGCATTCAGTATGGCTGCCCTCTTAGTTCACTAGAAGTAATTAGGGACCAACTCTCAGGCCAGACTTTTCATTGATATGACATGCCAGGAAAGGAACAATTTAAGAGATGAAGGGCTTAGTTTTAGGGGTTTGATTTTACTGATGGTTCCAAAAGATTCAGTCCGAGGTAGTGTGTAGATCATTGCCTTGCGCCTGAGGCAAGACAAACTGTCAGGGCATCAGGAAGTGTGGCCAGGCTATGCACCTCCTGACCTGAGTCAGAGAAAGAGGATGACCATGAGTAGGAATCTTTTACCTCTTAATTATAACCAAGATCCATCCAGAATGGTGTTGCTTATGTCAAGGGTGGGTCCTCCCTTAGGACTGAACCATACAGGCATTTCTCAGTGAAACAAGTCAAGATAAAAATTAGCCATCACAGTTATCACCACATAATTATGTACATTATGTATAATATACATATATGTATATGTAATGCAAAGGAGGCTGGGGAGATGGTTCCACGGTTAAGAGCATACATATACATATATGTATATTATGAAGCCGATGCTTCAAGCTCCCGCCATTTTCACGGAACTGTGAGCTGAAGCAAACCCTTTCTCCCTTAAGTTGCATAATTATGTACATTATGGCACACTTTAAAATACAAAAATTTATGCATAAACAAACAAAATAAATACCTCTAACTGAGGCCATCACAAGTGGCGGGTGTTTCTGGGTATTTCCATTCAGAGTTTCTTTTTTGCTTTGTGAGCTGCCTGGTGTGGGTGTTGGGAACCAAACTCGGGTCCTCTGGAAGAACAGCAAGTGCTCTTAACCGTGGAACCATCTCCCCAGCCTCCTTTGCATTACACATACTTTCCAAACTATCATCTGTTATCTAGACAACTATGTGTGGCAGTGTTAATCATCAACTTGTCAACGATCTGGAATGCAGACATACCTGGGAGGAATTATTTATCCCTTAAGTTGCATCCTCTGGGCATGCCTATGATAGAGCATATTGATTGAAATAGGAAGATCTGCTTAAAAGTGGGCAGCACGATTCCTTGCACCTGGGACCCTGGAAAAAGGAGCTGAGCACAGGAATTCATCGCTCTCTGCTTCCTGCTTGTGGATGAGATGGGAGCCGATGCTTCAAGCTCCCGCCATTTTCACGGAACTATGAGCTGAAGCAAACCCTTTCTCCCTTAAGTTGCATTTGACAAGCAGTTTATCAGAGCAACAGAAAAATAAATTATGACACCATATTTACTACACTTCCTTTACCAAAAAGTACATGTCATGATCAAATTTAACAAAATTAATTGAGTCAAGCCAAAATACTAAGATGCTATACGTTATTATTAGAAATCAGAGGGAAAACAGCAACCTTTGGGATCTAGTGTGAGAGGCCAGTGGGGAACTACATCACATTGACAGGTCGTAATGAGTGCATAGAATTTAACAAATAAATATGTTGAAACTTGTCTTTATGTCAGGGACTCAAAGAAGGCTAGCCAGCCTTCACTTGAATGTCTGTATCCGGTCTAGGGTCAGCTTTCCCTAGCAGATGAGATGTAAGAAAGTGGACTCCAGAGAAAGTTGATCATGTTCAAATGAGACTGAAGTGGTAAAAGCCTTCAGTTTTTCATGGCAAAGACAAAAATCAATGTCAAACTAGATATCCTGGAAAATGTACCAATCAGAAAGTAAAAGGGGGATGTCCCCGGGGTCTGAGGTCTGAGGTCTGAGGTCTAGCTGCTTAGAGTTTCCTGCTTAAGAGACCCTCACAAAGAGCGAAGGAGACATAGTCACTTGCTAAATAACAAGCCTCTGAGATTGAGCACCTCCCACTTGGTTCTTCATTCTTGTTTTTATCCTTCTCAATTCATTTCTAAGAGATGAAATATTTTTCCTGCAATTTTACAAGTGTAAAAGGAATTCTGTGAGCTAATCCATGAAAGCAGATACTAAAGTCAAACATTTGCTTAGTTGTCAGAGTGGAGCAACTAAATACTTCTGTGATTAAGAGTTCAGACTCTAGAACAGTCTGATGGCCATGTTCTCTCTGATGCTCTTTAGCTATGAGACTATAAACACGTATTTTGACTTCTCGTGCTGTTCTTACTATTACGTAAAAATGATAGCAATGGTAGCTTTCTCAAAGCACTGTCGAAAATGTCAAATGGCTTAACACAATGTGTTTAGCACTGTGGACAGCACAGAGAGAGAGCCTTCCATACAAAGAGGGAGCCTTTCATACACGAAGCCAATGGTGGTTTGCAAACATCATGACAATATTTCCACCCATTTGTTTTTGTTATGATTGCTTTTGTTACCTGAAATCAAACCTTTCAGAGATGAGTCTTCTCTCCTTCCTATAAACGGCATGATCATGTGATAGTTTAATCAACAGAATGTGATGAAAGAGACCTGGCACCAAGATTAGGGATTTCATTTAAATATCCATTTAGCTCTACTTTCTACTTAGGGAGTCAGCAACCACCCAGATTGTGTGCTATCATCACCATGCAACACAGAGAGCTCAAAAGAGACTGTGAGGCTAGGGCACTAGGCATCAGACATGACTGCCAACAAGCCATCTCTAGCATGCATTCTGGTCATTCTTGAGGCATCTTCTCAATAGAATAGCACCAAAGAACCCAAGAGGAATCCAACAAATTGATAACCAAAAGAGATGAGAGAGAGACAGAGACAGAGAGAGAATCACTTTGAGCTACTGCTTTAGTTTATTATATTTAACAGAACTCAATGCCTAGAACAGATCGTATGTTTATTTTATACATAACAATTACTACACTCGCAAGGCCTATGCTGTTGGATATTAAAGCTCAGTTTTGGGTTTATATAACTTCTTGGATGATGGCGGATCATTCATTCTAGGTGAGAATGGAAATAAATGAACGAATCCTAGTGTGCAAGCAAAGAAGTCCACTAGGTATGTACTGGGATTCGGGAGAACAGAGAGGATCACATGGTTACTCTGTGGACCGGCTGTTGCATGAGCTTTCATGGGGAGATATAAATAAATATCTATTTGTCCCAAATAATGTCACCAGGATGTGACTCTGCACTCATCTCAGCTCCCTGGTCCTTGAGATAGGCACTAAAAGAATTCAGATAAGATGGAGTGCAGTGAGGAATGGAGACATGGTTTACTTCAGAGTAAAGGGATGCACTCTCAAGGAACAGGAGTGAGCAATGGCTAAAGGGATTGTTGCAGAGCAGAGCTCACTCTCAAGGGCCAAGAATGGACAATGTAGTCAAAGAGACTACATTGTGGAGCAGAGAATACCCTCAAAGGGTGAGAGTAGACACTGACCAAACAGACCATTGCGCCACAGTTTAAGCAGGCTTTCATAGTAGTTCTGGAATCTCTAGAACTGGCAGGTTTTCCTGAGGGGCATTTTCCTGTGCAGGTGACTACAGTCCCATTTGGGTTCATTGTTCTTTACCAGAAAGCCTCCAACTAGACAATGATCTTAAGACTTCCAGGCAGTTCAGATAGGCATGTCCCCACCCAGGGCCAGAAATCTCCAGTCTTCTAATCAGTCCTGGTATTTCAGTTCCTTGTCTGATAAGCCTCAGATGGTAGGGGGAGGAAACTATCCCCAGTGACCTTTGAACCCACTAATATCTCTCACCCAACAATAAGGCAGCAAAGTTCAAAGAAATGACTACATCCAAGTCTATCTTGCTGAATCAAAGAGCTTACTGAGGTTGCGTATGGAGTTCAATAGCTGCATTAGCCAACAATCCCACCCAAGCATAAACAATGGCTCAAGGGCTGAATCTTGGGAGTTCCATTGCTTGTTCAACCTTCTATCGCATGAATGTGAAGATGGACGGAGCATTAGGTGGGATTCTGTTGGATTTCTGTCTACCTAGTTCCATAAAGTAGATATTACTGTGTGGTCTTGCTATTTCATTGTTGTGATGGAGGGTCAAGGTGCTGTGCTTCGTGATGGCTTGATGGTTGTGTTAAACCTGGAAGAAATGGCTTTACTGTCACAGGAACAAAAATTGAAGTGAGCGTCTGCTCTAGAAGGGTCATCCTTAAATGAGGTGCAATCTGACTTGAGCCTGTTAACAAACACAAAAGGAGACGAGAGACCGGATGGATGTTCATAAGTAATGAGAGCAGCTGGGGAAGTTCTATCAGGTTTGAATGGAAAGAAGAACACTAAACTGACTGATAATTTGACTTTTGTTCCTTAAAACTGATTCTGAGTAATTGGAGAGATAATTGCTTGACTATTTCTAGTGAATGGTGAAATTTAATTTCCTGTGTCTCTCTATTGATGGGTGCTTTTTTTCCAGGGGTGGGGCGGGCGGGGGTGGCAGTGAACTACAGAGCAAAATGAGGAGAATAGAGGCCTGAATTGGGCTGGTGGCTTTTTAAAGGCCCTACAGAAGGGCTGGCTTTTGATGGCCTGCACCAGGCCTGCACCACTTCCTCGGTGACCGGCTGCAATTACAGGCATTTGTGTCCCCATTGTCACTGTTATTGTTTGCTTGAACAAAAATCCTTTGAAGAATAAAACAATTTCCAGCTTTACATCCATGCGGTTTTGAAGGGTTTTACCCACCAAGATGCAAAAGCGAAGCAAATGAAGAAGAACTGTGAAATGATTTCCCACCATCTTTCACAAGGCCTCGTTTCCTTCCTTTATTTTTTCAAAAACTTTAAGTATTAATTAGTTGTAAGAGACTATGTATTGTTGATGCAAAAAAAAAAAAAAACCCTCAGCTTTTGCCTCAAGGGGAATAAAAGATAGTTTGTTCTAAAGCTAAATGTGGGTGACTGTGGGCTAGGAACATAGATCCTCGAATACAATGTTCCAACATGAAAGCAATGACATGGAATTTTTATGGTAATGGAACAAAGAACATTATAAATCAAGACAATTTTTAAATTCATGGGTGGGAACGTGAGGGAGCTGATATAGCGGGTACGAGGACATCAGCTGCATACCCACAATGTTATCTCATAGCCTCAAATTCTTTAGCCTGATCTTTCATAGTAAATAGGGCTTTGTGATGTCAATACATTCCAAAGGTTTTTATCTGTTTATCAGAATGTCAGGTCTGATACAGAGGTGGGCCAGGGATGGTCTCTTACAGCATAAAATTGCCCCCAAAGAAACTGTAATTAGCCTATGAGATCAGCAACTTTCCAAACTCTGCCTTGTCACTGAAGATTTTATCAACCAGTCAGCCTCGAAGGCAGGGGCTCCTCTTCGGGAGTCCTTGTTTGTCTTGTCAAATCTGCACACACTCTGGGAAAGACTGGAGCAACTGGAATCTGTGAGCTTGCCCTCGATATTAAAGCATCTCCCTTGTTTTAAATGTTTGTAGCCTCCCCTTCTATTTCCTTATTGCGGGGCTTGCTTTCCTTCGTGGAGTTTGGTAAGGGGGTAGGTGTATGACCACATGCGCACACCCTTCTCTCATTCTAGTTTTTCCTGTACTTGTTTCTTTTTTTTTTTCTTTTCTTTTTTCTTTTTTTTCTTTTTTCTTTTTTTTTTTTTTTTTTTTTTGTCACCAGCAGTGTGTATTTCTTAAACTTTTACTCATTTTTAGAGAGACTATGGGCTAAACAGAACAATGCAACATTTCTTTCAGGTTCCAAAATTGAAATTTCACAAAAACATTAGTTTTGCCGACTCACTAGTTACACCAAGTGCTGTTTCTCACTTATCTGTATTCTTCTCATAAGCTCAATGTAACAGTTCTGTTACCCGCACACACACAGGTGACAGAGAGCCGGGGCTTCTGGTACCTTAGCTTGGATTCAGACACTCAGGTAAAGCAGTGCCATCATAGCTTAACATTCTGTACTTTTGCATTTTCCATCTTCTATAAGAACTTACTGTGTGTGCACAGGAGTGTGGTGGATGCGCTTACGAGCAGACATGGGAGAGGGAAGTTGTTCTCCATCACTCTTCCTGCTCCTCCCAGGAAGGATCTACCAACCCTGCCTCTCTTCACTGGGAACTGGGATTACAGATGTGAGCAGGGATCCAGCTTGTTAGTTACAGACACACCTGGCTGAGCCTAAAAGTCAATCCTGGCCTCACCACCCAACCATCTCTCTCTCCAGCTTCCTGTTCTGAAGGGTAAGATTAATACATGTCAGGAGCGCACACACAGGTGGCAAGCTTGAGGACACCCTTCAAATGCCACATTAGCTACAGCATGACTCACCTGGGTAGAGAAAATCGCCATCCAAGCAGGACTGAGCCAACAGAAACAAACCTATCCAAGGCCCTTAAAATTCCTTTAATTTTTTTTTAACTTATTACTAATTTGGTCCATCTGTTGGTTTGTGCAAGTATGGAGGTCTGAGGACAATTTAGGGGAGTCAGTTTTCGCCCTCCAGTGTGGGTACTAGGGATCAAACTCTGGTCAGGTAACTATTTTGTTTGATAGGCTGGGATCATAAATTCTCAGGTAGAATTCTAGCACCCAGGTTTTAATAGTGTAGACAGGATCAACTTCTGGGCTCTTTTGGTTAAACCATCTGCCTGATCCCGGCATCACTGGCACAGCGCTTAGGGGTGCATCTAGGCTAAAGAAAGGGGTCCCTATGTAGTCTGTACTTGTTTCTTAATTTTGTCTTCTGTTTCTGTGTGTGTGTGTGTGTGTGTGTGTATGAGAGAGACAGACAGAGACAGAGACAGGGAGAGGTTTCCTTGGATATTTTATACATACTAAAAACATCAATATTTACTTAAAACTATATTTCTATGTTTTAGAGTAAATATATTCCACTTAGTTTTTATTGACAATTTGTCACAATCAAGAATCACCTAGAAGAGGCAACGTGAATGAATGCCGAGTTCATACTGGCCTGTGGCCATGTCTGTAGGGGAATTGTCTTGTTTGTTGATTCATTTGGAAAGGCCCACTCCACTGAAAGCAGGGCCAGCATCCTCACCAGTTATTCCACCTCCACCCTTCCACCTCATCTCATCCCCCTTTAATCCCCCACCCAACTCATCATCTTCCCACCCTCCCACTTTCCCACCCCTGCTAGCTGAGCAGGAACTGGAACAAGCCTGCCTGGAAGAGGCTTCCTTCCATGGTTTCTACTTGATACTTCTTCCTTAAGGTCCTGCCCTGACTTCCCTCAAGGATGAACTGTGACCTGGGAGTTGTGAGATAAAACAAGCCTTTCTTTCCTCCAGTTAGTTTTGGTGAGTGTTTTATCACAGCAAGAGAAAAGCAAACTAGAAAAAAAAATAACACAGAGACATTCCAACACTTTCATTCTAATCACACATTTTATATGTTACCAATGCCGTGTATTTAATGTTATCTTACATACTAATTGTTTAAGTTTTTATAGTACTTTCTAGACAGTCAAGGATTTTAAGTATATACCCAAATAGCAACATAATCTTTGGTCGTTCTTCTTTATATCTCAAACTAACTGCAGCCAGGCAGTGGTGGTGCACGCCTTTAATCCCAGCACTCGGGAGGCAGAGGCAGGTGGATTTCTGAGTTCGAGGCCAGCCTGGTCTACAAAGTGAGTTCCAGGACAGCCAGGGCTACATAGAGAAACCCTGTCTTGAAACCCCACCACCACCAAAAATAAAAAAACAAAAAAACAAACAAACAAACAAAACTAACTGCAAACATCATTTCCATTCAACATTAAAATCTCAGTCTGAAATTTGCTGTACTGAGGTCTATTATGAAAAATAAACACAAATTAGAAAAAATACTTTTCATATTAAAATAAAACTTCAAATGGCTTTTAAAATGATAGCATAACCTCAGGGACAGATAACCTCAGGGTAGCACTGTTTTGTTTTGTTTTGTTTTGTTTTGTTTTGTTTTGTTTTGTTTTCTCAGAATTATCATTTTCCCATGTTCTCTTGATGCTGATACAAAGTTTGTTGTTTTTAATAAGACATTTATTTCTTTTCCATCTCAATACTGTTCCCTTTGTATTTGATTTTCTTGCTGTATTGTTGGATTGAAGTAAGAAAACTCATTTCAGAGACAGAAGCTTAAAAATGAAAGCTTTATTTTCTGAGCTTGCAGGGAAGTGGCCAGTTCAAGATCTGAAGTCCCTGACGGGAGATTGTACCACATTTTTATAGGACGGGAACACAAAGCAAGTGAGAGAGGGGTGAACTGCTGCACTGATCAATCATATGTTGACACAAGGGATTAAGCAAGGAAGTTAACATTGGTGGCTGGACCTTATCTGGGTCACCTGGTTTCAGGGTCCTTGAGTCAGCTTTTACAGCCTGACCCCCTCCTGGATTCTGACCTGGAATTTAGAATGATAAGGGAACAAAGGAGTGGCGAGTTGCATGTAGTCAATTAAGTCAAGACAGGCAGCACATTTATGACTTTCATGCCTTAGTTTAGATAATGGGGTCACAGCATCTCTTTCTATCCTTTACTGCTTAGCAGACAAACACGAAACATCTGAAGAAGCAGGACAGGGGTTGGGTTCCAGGGCCTGGGAACAGGAGCTCAGTTTTTATCCGGCCAACAAAGTGGAACTTGTTTCTTGTATCACCACAATGAACATAGATGGCATTACTTGTTATTAATCTAGATTTTTATGCATAGGACATCTTGACTTCCTCTTCTAAACACTTTATTCCCTCTTCTCATTTCTCACTCACCAACTCCCACAACTCTAGTTAGATAACAGTAACTTTTTTCATCTAAATTCCGTAGCTGAGCCTCAGCTGTTTATTAGAGATACCTCACCAGGCTGCCCCCATGGTCCTGCTCAGGAAGGAGGCAGGGAGGGGGAGCTCCCAGAAGAGAATTGTATTTGCTTGCTCAAAAGTGAAAGAAATTACAAGACTTCCTTACACAACTCAGATTGATGGTCTTCAGGTAATCCAGGCTGGAAATGATATGTTTTGTACAATTCGGTGGTATGATGTGACAGGAGTGGGTGCCTTAGTGGGTCCATGCCAAGGCATCCTCCCGAGGTGTCAGCCATACACTGGTCTAGTATAAAAGAAAGTTTATTTGGGACCTGGGAAGGAGGTCTGGGGAAGAGAGTAGAGGCAGAGAAAGAAAGGGGACAAGGACAGAAAGAGAGAGGAGAGAGAAAGAAGGAATGAGACCGGCCAGGAACATATGGGGAGAGAGAAACAGAGAGAGACAGAGACAGAGAGTCAGAGAAAGAAGGGGAAAGGAGATAGAGGCAGGCAGAGAGAGAGACAGACAAAGAGAGAAGAAGAGAGAAGGAAGAGGGAGGGAGGAGAGGGAGGAGAGGGAGGAGAGGGAGGAGAGGGAGGAGAGGGAGGAGAGGGAAGAAAGGGAGGAGGGAGAGGGGGACAGAGAGGGGGGAGAGAGAGAAAGAGAGAGAGAGAGAGAGATCCTACTATAAGTGAGCCAGGCTCCTGCTAAGTAACTGTTGGGCGGAGCCTTAAGTAATTGCTAACAGGAAATCTCTGTGTTTATAAGTTCCTGGTAGAGAAATTTCTCTTAAGCTCTTGAGTTTGAAAGTGCAGAAGGCAGGCTTGTATGAATGAGAGTAGAGCTGCCAGTTCTTGGCTTACGTGAGTTGGCTTACATGAGTACTCAGTCAGCTGTCAATCTACTACTCCAAATTTTTCATGGAGGTGAGGACCCTGCTAGACTGTTCACTCTACTCCCTTTCCACACACTGAGACTACTCCATTACCTCAATGACCTGAGCTTGTTTTAAGTTCCCCGTGTTGTTCCGGGCCATGGAAGTGAAGGGGCCACCCCATTCTCGGTTAAGCGAAGCCAAGGAGAAAGATGACATATCACTATTCGTCTCTTTCTGGGCCCTCCCCTTGATTCACTTGCTTAGATATTTTGGTCTCACTTTGACGAGTTCTTAAATATTTCCAGCTCATAATCAAAAAGTAGGTTTTTTTTTAAAGAAAAAAAAAACTGTTTTGTATCAATGTTTCCAGTCATGGTGTGTGTTTTAATATGAGACAGACAAGAAATGGAGTGAAGACAGTTGAAATTCCATTTTTAAAAAATGTTTTAACAAAATTTAAGGTTAAATAGGAGAAATGATGGCTCCATGAGCAGGTTTGTGAGTGGCATTCTTATTTTGTATAATGAAAAGCAGTCTGAGTATGCTTAGCTCCATGGGATGCATCAAGGTTTGTGAATGTGAGAGTAAAGCAGTACTGTGTGCCAGACTTCTGCTGCTCCTGGAAGAACAATTATCTTGAATAGATTTAATCTTCCTACATAAAGGATACAGAAATTGTCCCATACATCAGGGGCAGGGATGAAAATAATCGCTTTAGTGAGGCGCCTAAGCACAACATAGTAAATTCCTTCATTCTCAGAGAAAGGCATCTCTCCGGTTTATGTTGTTTAAGTTCCTGACATAAAAAAGATCCAGGAGGTCTCTGTGACATCATGAGAAGAATTTGTGTCAATTCTGAGCATTGATAAAAAGGTGGAGAATGTAGAAGCCATTGACCCAGAGTCAGAAAACTCAACCCTCATTGGCTCTAGATACTCACACAAGACTCACCAACTTCACCAACCACCTTTGGTAGGAAGATGTTTTAAACAGTAGAAGCTAGACTTGTTGACCAGGAAAATAGATGGCTGTATCCACAGTGGAAGCAAATGATAGAGAGAGATTAAGCTTTAGAGCCAACTGGCTCCAGTCTTGCCCCATCACCTGCTAGATCAGAGGAGCATTTAACCAGCACTCTGTGCCTGGGAGTTGATGAAGTTTTCTTAAACTAAAACATCTGTAGCATCTGGTAGTGTTTGAGGCTCAGATTAAATTGGTTGTTTTCATCATCTATAGAATGAAAGAACAAAAATGTATGTCTCACAAGACTGTGATTTGCTGGTGACACTTCAGATAACACATGGGAAAAGTCTATGTGGTTCCAAAGGGCCAGAAAGAGCTGGCATCTCATCAGCTGATCCTTTGTACACTGAGATGAGATGAGAATATCAGAGAAATGTCTGTGAGCTTTGCCCATTAAACCAGAGCACGTGTGAAATGAGCAGTGAAATATCCGTCTCTAGATTCCAGCCTAGTCAGGTTCATGCTCCAGCACCTGCCACTGTCCAGAGAAAGGTCAGGGTGGGAAGGATGCGCCCAGGAGCACGCAGTGTGGTGAGGTGAGCAGGTCAAAGAATTTGGAAACTTGACATCCGACTAAGGAGCTAATCTGTGCCTTCCTTTTGAGACTCCAAGGAGGAGCACGTCTTATCTTTGGTATGCCAACAAGAATGTGCTCATTGTTCATACACCTCTGTTACCTAGAACCTAGACCTGTCTCCGTAAGTCAGATGGAGGGCATATGAAGCAGTGGTTTAGTTATTGACCCTACTGTAAAGTCATATAATGACTCTATCTTGGAATTACCAAGAGAGGTAGAAAATGTCCCATGTCCTCAGCTAGGACATGTGAAGATATTCAATATAAAGTATCTCTCTCTCTCTCTCTCTCTCTCTCTCTCTCTCTCAGGTGGACCTTCTATGTCTTTTTCCACATGTACCACCAGAGAGATTGTTTTCTTTGTGCTCTTTATTTCTTTATTTACAATTGCTTTAATATTAAAAGTTTATTTTTGCATTTAATTTTCTTGAGAACTTTTTACCTGGGTATTGTATTTACCTCCTTTTCATCTCAAACTCTTCTGACTCCAATTCCTCCCATGCCCCCTCAACTCCCTTTCAACTTTATGACCTCTTCTTCTCCTTTAATTATTATTGCAACATATACACATACACAACACACATACATACGTACGTACGTACACACACACACACAAGTATAGCCTGCTGAGTCTACTTACTGTTATTCATGTATACATGTTCTTAGGGCTGTACTTTGGATTAGGTAGCCTTCTGGGGATCTCATCTCTGGAGGAAACTGATTCTCCATCTCACAGTGGCCATCAAGTGCCTATATACCTTCATAGGAGGGAGGCCCTGTGAGATGTTCTCCATCCACGCTGGCATGCCAGCTCCATCAGTGAGATCCTAACCACAAATCTAGAAATAAGTGTCACTCCAATACTAAAGGCCAGTTTCTAAATGTTCTTTTTTCTTCAATGTGTCTAATGATCAAAAACAAAAGAAAATAAGCAACTACTGCCAACAATTCAAGAACCAAAGGGACAGATGTCTAGCTGTTTCTCAGACCTAAAAGATTTCAGATTTGTGATCTACAAACTTTCACGCCTCGTGAAAAGTAAGCTGTTCAGAGAAAGGAACAGGAGACACTTAAGGCCTCCCCACAAGCTGGAGAGTCTGAGACTGCAGTTCTGAAGTGCCCACTTTCCACCAGAAACACAGAGGAATAAAAAGAAGGCCAGCCCTCCAGATGTACAATATACTTGGAGCCAGCTTAAGGGCCAGCCTGGGATGAGCTGTTTCTCCTTGTGTATTATCCAACCTGGATGCACATATTTATGGAGGAGTAAACTGTTGCCTCTGCGGGTCTCACAGTACCTGAAAGGTACCCACCTGTGGTGCCACACTGTGTGGTAATATGTACCACATTCAAGAGAACAACAAGAAGAACATGGGAAGGACCTACCCAGAAATGGGCAGCCTTCAGGTCATAATCCCTTAGCATGGTCTCAGCAAGAGTCCACAAAGTTCCTTTATGTTACCAAGGCCAAAGCCCTGAAGATGATTTTAGGTCAACTCCATTGCTATCTGCTTAAAGTCGATCTAAGAGGGATGAATTGTAGAACGGCTGAAAGCTGGTGCTTGTACTCTGGCTTGTCAGCCTCATTTATCCATGAGCAAGTTCAAAGTTCATAGACAATGAAAAGAAAAGTACAGATGACAGCCATCACACTGTGGAGCTCACAGGAGACAGCCCAGCACTTTCTCAGCTGCACTCTAGCTGGGAAGTCGTGCTCTGTGACGAGAAGGGCACAGCTCGGTGGCCCACTTCCGTCTTCTCCACTTCCATCTTTCAGAGGCCAGTTTCACAGCCGTAAAAGTTTCTCCTTGGCATAATGGATTGGCTTGGGCACGTCTGCTCCAAGCTGATAGTGTGTCCTAGAAAAGTCTTCGTCTGGTCGCTTCACTTTGCACTTCAACTCTTGCACCTATTTCCTGAGCTGACAAGCAAGTGCCACGGATTGTCCTTCCAAACACCAAAGCTCGCCGGATTTAAAAATAAACCTTAGCTTAGCAAGGTTCGAATGCTTACATCTGTTTGGATTGCATTTTGTTTAAAAGAATCATTCAAATGGACTGGGATAGAATTCAAAATTGAGACTATCAAAGCAGGTCTCGATACAAGCAGCTTTAATATATATGTGTGTGTGTGACATTTTTTTAAATATTCACTGCATACCCAGCAAATACATTGATTGAGTCATAGGCTCATCATGAGGACTGACTGAGGATTACATGTAGTATCATCTCCAGAGTGGAAGATTAAGCAGTTAAGTATGTAAACTCCAGTCTATCAGAGTTAAGCGCATATGTCATTTCTACTTACATATGAAAATTTATACAGTTTTTGCCCCGAGAAAGCAAAGGAATTGCTATTTCAAGAGACATGGTGAATCTTAGAACCATAGGGTTAAATGTGCCCCCAGAAGCACATTTACTCTCTTTCAGAGATTATGTGAACTCTATTCTAGGCTGGGCATGGGACAGTGACATGAGATGCCTCACTCTGTCAATCACCCACTCACTGTCTTCAGTCCACCTTACTAGCTACTAGTGGCAATACATTCTGTGACAGAGGACAGCAAGAGACACTCAACATGCAAAGTACACCCAGCTCAGGCTGGAATGGAAACCCAGACAGGAAGCGATCAAAGAGATATTTTGGAGAAAGTATTTCTATCATGTAGCCCTCATCCTTCTATGACTTCTAGTCATCCCTAGATAATCTTAAAGGTTCCATGTAGGCCTCACAAGAAGAGCAAAGGGGGTGTGAAAATGCACTGGGGAAGGATGGTAGAGACCTGGCTTTCCATAAGGATCTTCTGACCCTTGGAATATGGCTATAACTTGCGCTGACTACTTTGTGTGTTTTATAAGAGGTTGTGGCTATTCCTATGAACTACAGGACTGCTCAACATAAGTCTCTTGCTGTACAGAATTGCACTAGCTAACATGCTGTTCAGGCTTGCATTCCCCTGGCCAGATCTGTCAGGATAAGAATTGGCAGGTGACAAGATGAGGCTGGGCATGTAGTTCAGTCATAGACTTGATATTTAGCACATAGAAGGTTCCATTCCTAGTGCCTAAAAAGGAAGAAGACAAAGCAGAAGGAGGAAAAGGGGAGAAAAAAGGAGGCAAGCCATATTGAAAAAGGAAATGATATTAAATTATTTTTGCATTAATTTTTAATACTTTAAAATACTGCATTGAACTTATAGTTCTGGGAGCTTGTAATTATCAGTCTGAGAGAATCTGAGGATATCTGAGAAATGGGTATGTGGGGGAATTATCTTGTTTGGGTTTATTGAGATGGGAAAGAAAAATTCAACCACTATGGGTAGGGCCATTCCCTACCCAGGATCCTGTACTATATAACTAGAGAACTGAAGCATACATTCAGCACTCTCTGCTTCCTGGTTATGGATGATCTGTGATCAGCTACTTCAGACTCTTGTAGCCTTAAATGCCCTGCTTTGAGGGAATATAAAAGTTGAACTGTGGGCTAAAAATAAATCTTTGCTTCCACAAGTTGCCTTTGTCAGGGTATTTTATTATAACAACAGAAAAGGCACCTAAGAGTAACCCCTTAGGTAAGCACACCACCTTGATTTTCACTTTGGTCTCTTCCCTGAGTCCTCTTTACATTCAGGCTACAGGGGAGACATAGGCTGTACTCAAACCTGGCCTCGCTTCCTATTGGTAGAGAGTTCTCCCACAAACTACCGTGCCTCGTGCTGTTTGAGTTTCCTCTGTAAAAAAGAAAAGGAAAAGGCACAAGGCTAGCTCGTCATGAGGTCCAGCTGTGTTAGCATGTGGACTATTGGAGAAGGCAGCCAGTGCCTTGCTATTGTAATTACCTACATCACTGAGAAAACATAGATGTAGGTAATTACAATAGCACGTGAATAAATGAGGAATTACCTTCTGAGACTCACCCCCGCCCCATCACCATAGCAATAGCCACCACAAGCCCAGGTTCCACCTGGAGATCCAGCAAGAACACAAGTTGGAAGCTTCATGCTGTGCACCAGCAACAATTACAGTCACATAATGGATGCAGCCATTCTTTGTGACCAATGTCCTGTGCTTCCCAATGATGCTTTATCTCCTCACATCTCAGTGGCCACCCCTCTTCCCTCAGCAACACATCCTCTTTACCCTCTTCCCCAGATCAGTTTCTAGAACATGTGGAATATACAGAGCTACTCTAACCAGGTTTCTATCCTGCTGCACAAAGCCAACTCACCAAAGGCTCACAACAGAGAAATGAGACGTCCATGTAGCAAGATTTAGCGAACCATGTAAGAGCAGAAGTGAGTCCAGGAGTCTAAGCTACTGCTCTGGGATGATGCCCAGAAACTTCAGGCTAAAATTTCTTTCTAGGATATTTGGACATTCCCTGGGGGTGCATATTTTATACTTGTGTTGTTACTTTAGAATGGTAGGACCTGATGCTGAATATTTGTTGAAGACATAGAGGAGCAGAGGCCTTGTAGACACTGGTGCAGACCCTCCTTTTCCCCTGCCTACCTCCCTATGTGCAAGACAACGAGCTCTCTTCTCCTATGCTCTGTGATCTCCCTTCTAAACTAACAGTGGGGTAATCAGGCAACTGAGAGATATTAGCAACAACTAGGAGGAAAAAAATATATAAAAACTGCACAGTCATGATTGACTTGTTTCTTGTTCTTAACTGTAGACACCATTAGGAAAAGGGCCGTCTTTGTCTTTCTCTCTACAACATCCCATGGACATAGCACAGGCCCAGAGACATGACAACATATGTTGATTGAAATACAGCTAGTGTAATTGACTGGAGAATAAGGGAAACCTAAAGTTCTCATAACTTGCAATCACATGATCTCTTTGTCTGTAGCCATCCCAGGAGTAAGAACACTTGAAGAGGCATTTGCACCTTTCAGGAAGGTGTATTCTCCTTGTGACAGGAGTTATAAATAATGGCCAAAATAAAAAAAAAGCCGACTTAGGAAATTAGTCTGAACAGGTGAGAGGGTGCGCCAGAGAACCTGACAGCTTCTGGAACAGGCGGAAGCACAGAGGCGCTGAGGCAGCACCCTGTGTGGGCCGGGGACAGCCGGCCACCTTCCGGACCGGAGGACAGGTGCCCGCCCGGCTGGGGAGGCGACCTAAGCCACAGCAGCAGCGGTCGCCATCTTGGTCCGGGACCTGCCGAACTTAGGAAATTAGTCTGAACAGGTGAGAGGGTGCGCCAGAGAACCTGACAGCCTCTGGAACAGGCAGAAGCACAGAGGGGCTGAGGCAGCACCCTGTGTGGGCCGGGGACAGCCGGCCACCTTCCGGACCAGAGGACAGGTGCCCGCCCGGCTGGGGAGGCGACCTAAGCCACAGCAGCAGCGGTCGCCATCTTGGTCCGGGACCCGCCGAACTTAGGAAATTAGTCTGAACAGGTGAGAGGGTGCGCCAGAGAACCTGACAGCTTCTGGAACAGGCGGAAGCACAGAGGCGCTGAGGCAGCACCCTGTGTGGGCCGGGGACAGCCGGCCACCTTCCGGACCAGAGGACAGGTGCCCGCCCGGCTGGGGAGGCGACCTAAGCCACAGCAGCAGCGGTCGCCATCTTGGTCCCGGGACTCCAAGGAACTTAGGAATTTAGTCTGCTTAGGTGAGAGTCTGTACCACCTGGGAACTGCCAAAGCAACACAGTGTCTGAGAAAGGTCCTGTTTTGGGCCTTCTTCTTCGGCCAGGAGGAGGTCCAAATACAAGATATCTGCGCACCTTCCCTGTAAGAGAGCTTGCCAGCAGAGAGTGCTGTGAGCACTGAAACTCAGAGGAGAGAATCTGTCTCCCAGGTCTGCTGATAGACGGTAACAGAATCACCAGAAGAACAATCTCTAAACAGAGTCAACTATAACTACTAACTCCAGAGATTACCAGATGGCGAAAGGTAAACGGAGGAATCTTACTAACAGGAACCAAGACCACTCACCATCACCAGAACCCAGCACACCCACTTCGCCCAGTCCAGGGAACCCCAACACACCTGAGAACCTAGACCTAGATTTAAAAGCATATCTCATGATGATGGTAGAGGACATCAAGAAGGACTTTAATAAATCACTTAAAGAAATACAGGAGAACACTGCTAAAGAGTTACAAGTCCTTAAAGAAAAACAGGAAAACACAATCAAACAGGTAGAAGTCCTTACAGAAAAAGAGGAAAAAACATACAAACAGGTGATGGAAATGAACAAAACCATACTAGACCTAAAAAGGGAAGTAGACACAATAAAGAAAACTCAAAGCGAGGCAACACTAGAGATAGAAACCCTAGGAAAGAAATCTGGAACCATAGATTTGAGCATCAGCAACAGAATACAAGAGATGGAAGAGAGAATCTCAGGTGCAGAAGATTCCATAGAGAACATCGGCACAACAATCAAAGAAAATGGAAAATGCAAAAAGATCCTAACTCAAAATATCCAGGAAATCCAGGACACAATAAGAAGACCAAACGTACGGATAATAGGAGTGGATGAGAATGAAGATTTTCAACTCAAAGGTCCAGCAAACATCTTCAACAAAATTATTGAAGAAAACTTCCCAAATCTAAAGAATGAGATGCATATGAACATACAAGAAGCCTACAGAACTCCAAATAGACTGGACCAGAAAAGAAATTCCTCCCGACACATAATAATCAGAACATCAAATGCACTAAATAAAGATAGAATACTAAAAGCAGTAAGGGAAAAAGGTCAAGTAACATATAAAGGCAAGCCTATCAGAATTACACCAGATTTTTCACCAGAGACTATGAAAGCCAGAAGAGCCTGGACAGATGTTATACAGACACTAAGAGAACACAAACTGCAGCCCAGGCTACTATACCCAGCCAAACTCTCAATTATCATAGAGGGAGAAACCAAAGTATTCCACGACAAAACCAAATTCACGCATTATCTCTCCACGAATCCAGCCCTTCAAAGGATAATAACAGAAAAAAACCAATACAAGAACGGGAACAACGCCCTAGAAAAAACAAGAAGGTAATCCCTCAACAAACCTAAAAGAAGACAGCCACAAGAACAGAATGCCACCTTTAACAACTAAAATAACAGGAAGCAACAATTACTTTTCCTTAATATCTCTTAACATCAATGGTCTCAACTCGCCAATAAAAAGACATAGACTAACAAACTGGCTACACAAACAAGACCCAACATTTTGCTGCTTACAGGAAACTCATCTCAGAGAAAAAGATAGACACTACCTCAGAATGAAAGGCTGGAAAACAATTTTCCAAGCAAATGGTATGAAGAAACAAGCAGGAGTAGCCATCCTAATATCTGATAAGATTGACTTCCAACCCAAAGTCATCAAAAAAGACAAGGAGGGACACTTCATTCTCATCAAAGGTAAAATCCTCCAAGAGGAACTCTCAATTCTGAATATCTATGCTCCAAATACAAGAGCAGCCACATTCACTAAAGAAACTTTAGTAAAGCTCAAAGCACACATTGCGCCTCACACAATAATAGTGGGAGACTTCAACACACCACTTTCACCAATGGACAGATCATGGAAACAGAAACTAAACAGGGACACACTGAAACTAACAGAAGTGATGAAACAAATGGATCTGACAGATATCTACAGAACATTTTACCCTAAAACAAAAGGATATACCTTCTTCTCAGCACCTCATGGTACCTTCTCCAAAATTGACCACATAATAGGTCACAAATCAGGCCTCAACAGATTCAAAAATATTGAAATTGTCCCATGTATCCTATCAGATCACCATGCACTAAGGCTGATCTTCAATAACAAAATAAATAACAGAAAGCCAACATTCACATGGAAACTGAACAACACTCTTCTCAATGATACCTTGGTCAAGGAAGGAATAAAGAAAGAAATTAAAGACTTTTTAGAGTTTAATGAAAATGAAGCCACAACGTACCCAAACCTTTGGGACACAATGAAAGCATTTCTAAGAGGGAAACTCATAGCTATGAGTGCCTTCAAGAAAAAACGGGAGAGAGCACATACTAGCAGCTTGACAACACATCTAAAAGCTCTAGAAAAAAAGGAAGCAAATTCACCCAAGAGGAGTAGACGGCAGGAAATAATCAAACTCAGGGGTGAAATCAACAAAGTGGAAACAAGAAGAACTATTCAAAGAATTAACCAAACGAGGAGTTGGTTCTTTGAGAAAATCAACAAGATAGATAAACCCTTAGCTAGACTCACTAAAGGGCACAGGGACAAAATCCTAATTAACAAAATCAGAAATGAAAAGGGAGACATAACAACAGATCCTGAAGAAATCCAAAACACCATCAGATCCTTCTACAAAAGGCTATACTCAACAAAACTGGAAAACCTGGACGAAATGGACAAATTTCTGGACAGATAGCAGGTACCAAAGTTGAATCAGGATCAAGTTGACCTTCTAAACAGTCCCATATCCCCTAAAGAAATAGAAGCAGTTATTAATAGTCTCCCAGCCAAAAAAAGCCCAGGACCAGACGGGTTTAGTGCAGAGTTCTATCAGACCTTCAAAGAAGATCTAACTCCAGTTCTGCACAAACTTTTTCACAAGATAGAAGTAGAAGGTATTCTACCCAACTCATTTTATGAAGCCACTATTACTCTGATACCTAAACCACAGAAAGATCCAACAAAGATAGAGAACTTCAGACCAATTTCTCTTATGAACATCGATGCAAAAATCCTTAATAAAATTCTCGCTAACCGAATCCAAGAACACATTAAAGCAATCATCCATCCTGACCAAGTAGGTTTTATTCCAGGGATGCAGGGATGGTTTAATATACGAAAATCCATCAATGTAATCCATTATATAAACAAACTCAAAGACAAAAACCACATGATCATCTCGTTAGATGCAGAAAAAGCATTTGACAAGATCCAACACCCATTCATGATAAAAGTTCTGGAAAGATCAGGAATTCAAGGCCAATACCTAAACATGATAAAAGCAATCTACAGCAAACCAGTAGCCAACATCAAAGTAAATGGAGAGAAGCTGGAAGCAATCCCACTAAAATCAGGGACTAGACAAGGCTGCCCACTTTCTCCCTACCTTTTCAACATAGTACTTGAAGTATTAGCCAGAGCAATTCGACAACAAAAGGAGATCAAGGGGATACAAATTGGAAAAGAGGAAGTCAAAATATCACTTTTTGCAGATGATATGATAGTATATATAAGTGACCCTAAAAATTCCAACAGAGAACTCCTAAACCTGATAAACAGCTTCGGTGAAGTAGCTGGATATAAAATTAACTCAAACAAGTCAATGGCCTTTCTCTACACAAAGAATAAACAGGCTGAGAAAGAAATTAGGGAAACAACACCCTTCTCAATAGCCACAAATAATATAAAATATCTCGGCGTGACTCTAACGAAGGAAGTGAAAGATCTGTATGATAAAAACTTCAAGTCCCTGAAGAAAGAAATTAAAGAAGATCTCAGAAGATGGAAAGATCTCCCATGCTCATGGATTGGCAGGACCA